>NC_053023.1:489603469-489903469 GCF_003073215.2 Triticum urartu | reverse complement strand
TATTTGAGTCTTTATTTGTTAGTTTTCCACAATCATCCTTTCTGTAGACACCCTTTTTAGAGAGACACACATGATTTGGAATTTATTAGAATACTCTATGTGCTTCACTTATATCTTTTGAGCTATATAGTTTTTCCTCTAGTGCTTCACTTATATCTTTTAGAGAACGGTGGTGGATTTGTTTTATAGATACTATTGTTCTCTCATGCTTCACTTATATTATTTTGAGAGTCCTACAAAACATCATGGTAATTTTCTTAAATTAAGAAACTAGTCCTAAACTAATAGGCATCCAAGATTAGTAAAAATTATCTTATGAGTGTGTTGAATACTATGAGAAGTTTGATGCTTGATAATTGTTTTGAGATATAAAGATGGCGATATTAGAGTCATGCTACTTGAGTAGTTGTGAACTTGAGGAATACTTGTGTTAAAAGTTTGTGATTCCCGTAGCATGTACGTATGGTGAACCGTTATGTGATGAAGTCGGAGCATGATTTATTTATTGATTGTCTTCCTTATGAGTGGCGGTCGGGGACGAGTGAGGGAGTCCTGGATTAGGGGGTCTCCGGACAGCCGGACTATATCCTTTGGCCGGACTGATGGACTATAAAGATACAAGATTGAAGACTTCGTCTCGTGTCCGGATGGGACACTCCTTGGCGTGGACGGCAATCTTGGCAATACGGATATGTAGATCTTCTTCCTTGTAACCGACTCTGCGTAACCCTAGCCCCCTCTGGTGTCTATATAAACCGGAGGGTTTAGTCCGTAGGACGAGGACAATCATACCATAGGCTAGCTTCTAGGGTTTAGCCTCTACGATCTCGTGGTAGATCAACTCTTGTAATACTCATATCATCAAGATCAATCAAGCAGGACGTAGGGTATTACCTCCATCGAGAGGGCCCAAACCTGGGTAAACATCGTGTCCCCTGCCTCCTTTTACCATCCGCCTTAGACGCACAGTTCGGGACCCCCTACCCAAGATCCGCCGATTTTGACACCGACATTGGTGCTTTCATTGAGAGTTCCACTGTGCCGTCACCGTAAGGCTTGATGGCTCCTTCGATCATCGGTAATGATGCGGTCTAGGGTGAGGTTTTCCTCCCCGGACAGATCTTCATATTCGGTGGCTTCGCACTGCGGGCCAACTCGCTTGGCCATCTGGAGCAGATCGGGAGCTACGCCCCTGGCCATCAGGCCAGTTTCGGAAACTTAAACTACACTGCCGACATCCGTGGAGACTTGATCTTCTACGGATTCGAGCCCATGTCAGGTGCGCCGCACGATCACGACGAGCATGATTTAGCTCTGCCGTCGGACAATGTTTGGGAGATCACACCTGCAACTACTCAGGCCTTCAATCCAGAGCAAATTGCGCCATCCGAGGACGTGTGGATAGACGCCGCCATGGAGGCCGCACTCTCAGTGGCGATAGAGCCAGATACTGGCTTCACCCCTTATGAGAGCCGTGTTGCCGAACCACTGGATTCGTCTCCGACCATGGACTCCGAGCCGCCTGCGTCCGTGCCTATCAAATCCGATTGGGCATCGATCATGGAGTTCACCTCCGCGGATATCTTTCAGCACTCACCTTTTGGCGATGTGTTAAATTCATTAAAGTCTCTCTCCTTGTCAGGAGAACCTTTGCCGAACTATGTCCGGCTAGAATGGGATGCGGACGACGAAGAAATTCGCTGCCCACCAACCACCCACTTAGTAGCCACTGTGGACGATTTAACCAACATGATCGACTTCGACTCCGAAGACATCGACAGTATGCATGATGATGCAGGAGACGAACAGGAACCACCACCCACAGGGCGCTGGACCGCCACCTCATCATATGATATATACATGGTGGACACGCCCAAAGAAAGCAATGGCGATGAGACAGCGGGGGATGACCCCTCCAAGAAGCAACCCAAGCACCGACGTCAGCGGCGTCGCTCTAAGTCCCGCCATAACAAAAGTAGTGATACCGGCACAAGAGAAAATAACACTCCGGATAGTGCGGAAGACGACAACAATCCCCTCCAGTATGATTTAGAGCGGGAGGGTGAACAAGCTAGCCCTCCAGAGCGAGCAGCAGATAGAGAATCGGAGGAGGACAATCACATGCCCCTCTCCAAAGACGAGGTAAGCCTCGGCGATGAAGAATTTATCGTGCCTGAGGATCCTGTCGAGTAGGAGCGCTTCAAGCACCGACTTATAGCCACAGCAAATAGCTTGATGAAAAAGCAACAACAGCTTCAAGCTGATCAAGATTTGCTAGCAGACGGATGGACCGAAGTCCTTGCGGCCGAGGACGAACTCCAGCGCCCCTCCAAGAGTTACCCAAATTGCAGGTCACTACCCCGACTCGGGGAGGAAGCATTGAAACCTACATCACCAGTGTACGATGCGGCTGACCGGCCACCTCGTGGCCGAGACAAAGAGGCATTTCAGCCCGAAGTCCAGCCCGCACCCCGCCGCCACTCAAACAAAAATACCAAGGCCCGTCGCAACACACGGGACCTGCGAGACGTATTGGAAAGCAGGGCAAAACATGCAAGGTCGATATAAGGGTCACGATGGCGCGCGCCAACACGGGACGATGACCGTCACGCCGGATACACTAAAAGTAAATCCGGCCAGGCCGAATACATCAGACAAGACTCATATTAACTGCGTCGTGACATAGCCCGGCATAGAGGCGTCGCACACCCCCCATGCTCCATTGATGAAGTTATGGATCACGAATTCCCGGAGGGTTTTAAACCCATAAATATCGAATCGTGTGATGGTACAACAGATCCCGCTATATGGATTGAGGATTTCCTCCTCCACATTCACATGGCCCGCGGTGATGATCTGCATGCCATCAAATACCTCCCACTAAAACTCAAAGGACCAGCTCGGCATTGGCTGAATAGCTTGCCAGCAGACTCCGTCGGCAGTTGGGAGGATTTGGAAGACGCATTCCTTGACAACTTCCAGGGCACTTATGTGCGACCACTGGATGCTGATGACTTGAGCCATATAACTCAGCAGCCAGGGGAATCGGCCAGGCAATTCTGGACACGGTTCCTAACTAAGAAAAACCAAATTGTCGACTGTCCGGATGCAGAGGCCTTAGCGGCATTCAAGCATAACGTCCATGACGAGTGGCTCGCCCGACACCTCGGCCAGGAGAAGCCGAAGTCTATGGCAGCCCTCACGACACTGATGCCCCGCTTTTGCGCGGGCGAGGATAGCTGGCTGGGTCACAGCAACACCACATCAAGGAATCCGGGCACTTCGGATACCAAAGATGCCAACGGCAGACCACGTCGTAATAGACACAAGCGCGGCAACAACGGCGATGACGCCGATGATACGACAGTCAATGCCGGATTCAGAGGCTCTAGATCCGGTCAGCGGAAAAAGCCATTCACAAGAAGTACTCCGGGCCCGTCTAGTTTGGATCGCATACTTGATCGCTCGTGTCAAATCCACGGCACCCCCGATAAGCCAGCCAATCACACCAACAGAGAATGCTGGGTGTTCAAGCAGGCCGGCAAGTTTAATGCCGAAAACAAGGACAAGGGGATGCGTAGTGATGACGAGGAGGAGCCCCGGCCGCCGAACACGGAAGGACAGAAGAGGTTCCCCCCACAAGTGAAGACGGTGAACATGATATACGCAACCAACATTCCCAAGAGGGAACGGAAGCGTGCACTAAGGGACATCTATGCGATGGATCCCGTCGCCCCAAAGTTCAACCCATGGTCCTCTTGTCCGATCACGTTCGATCGCAGGGACCACCCCACTAGTATCCGTCATGGCGGATCCGCTGCACTGGTCCTAGACCCCATCATCGACGGATTTCACCTCACTCGAGTCCTTATGGACGGCGGCAGCAACCTAAACCTGCTCTATCAGGATACAGTGCGCAAAATGGGTATAGATCCCTCGAGGATCAAACACACCAAAACCACCTTTAAGGGCGTCATCCCAGGTGTAGAGGCCCATTGCACGGGCTCAATCACACTGGAAGTGGTCTTCGGATCTCCAGACAACTTCCGAAGCAAGGAGTTAATCTTCAATATCGTCTCGTTCCGCAGTGGCTATCACGCACTGCTCGGGCGAACCGCATTTGCAAAATTCAATGCGGCACCACATTACGCATACCTCAAGCTCAAGATGCCACAACCTAGGGGTGTCATAACATTCAATGGAGACACACAACGCTCGCTCCTTACGGAAGAGCACACTGCGGCCCTCGCAGCGGAAGCACAAAGCAGCCTTTTAATGCAAACCACCAATTCGGCGATACAGCCCCCAGACACTGTCAAGCGAGTCCAGAGTAACCCACAACAGGATCGTCTGGCATGTTCAGAGCTCGCCTAGCAATTCGGCCACTGTCCCAGTCCCAGTCAAGCGACGAAATCCGTGCCGCGCATACATAATTACGCACTGAAAATACCATGGGCATAGTCGGGGGCACGATCAGGGCACGCCCCGCAAATGCGGCTTAACCGCTCTAGGGGGTGCATATCTTTATCATTTTTTCTCTTTCAGGACCTTACTCTCTGGAAGCCCTTTCCGGCAGTATGATTGCCAGACACATTATGGGAAGGAACAACCAAGGAGGCAAGAAGCTAAGACGTACAAGGGAACCCCCAGGTGGTCTCTAATAACAATTGATATACCCGCTTTTTACTATCCATACGCAGCTTGCCCTTGGATAGGACATGTCACATAGTCCTACTTTTTGCTTATTGCACTACTTGTATCAGTACGCTTCGAAGTATTATTTAAATAACAATGCATAGCATTAGTCTATTATTGCATTATCCATCCCTTTTTCTTATGTGTTCATTTATGACAACTTGCACCCGTACATTATGGTACAGTCAGTACGCCAGGGACTTTCGTTTATGCCATAATACGGCGTGAGAAGTCCGAACACTTTCGACAGTGCGGCACCCTGAACTTATAGCATTATATGCATCAGCTCTGAATCATGTCTTGGGTCAATAGTTGGGTTTGCCCGGCTCCCATGTTTTGGTACCTTACGTTCCGCTATATCAGCTAAGGTAGCACTGGGAGAACTACTCTGATTGTGTCCCGGTTCTTCCGGACAAACACCTCAGTAGAGAAAGCCAAAAACTGACTGTCATGATAAGGCGAGAGCTGGTCGCTATTCGAGAGGTCTCAAGTCCTTAAAGACTTTTTCCGCTTCGGGCAAGGAGTCGGCCTTGCCCGACTTAGGCCTATATAGCGCCCCAAATTTGGCCTTCCGAATACTAGGGGCTTCGCCAAAATTTAAAATTGTAGACTTCTATGACTATGTGAGAGTGATAAAGCCTTATAGTCCGATTGCCTGGTTCGTTGTGCTGAACACCTCCCTCGAAGGACCCAAAATTGGGATAAAGAGTGCTCAGGTTTATCCCGAACACCCCAGTACTAGTAACATGGGGGCAGAAGCCGATGACTGGCCAACTCTCAGATTTTATAAACGGCCGCACATAAGGTAATATTTTAAATTCAAAATGCATTGCATAGCACAAATGAACTTGTTTCACATTACAGGATCACATGGGCATGTTCATTCAAAAATTACATCTGTAGCACATTCCTCTGCCACAAGGCGAGAACCCTTAAGGACACTGTCATAATACATTTCGGGGCAGCGATGCTCCTTGCCCTCCGGCGGCCCCTCCTTCACCAATTTTACAGCGTCCAGCTTCGCCCAGTGCACCTTCGCCCGGGCAAAAGCCCTGCACGCACCCTCGATGCAGACGGACCGCTTTATGACTTCAAGCCATGGGCAGGCATCGACAAGCCGCCTCACCAGACTGAAGTAGCTGCTAGGCAGGGGATCGCCAGGCCACATCCGGACTATAAGACCCTTCATGGCCTGTTCGGCCGCCTTGTGAAGCTCGACCAGTTGCTTCAGCTGGTCGCTCAAGGGCATTGGGTGTTCGGTCCCAGTATACTGAGACCATAACAACTTTTCCGTCGAGCTCCCCTCCTCAGCTCGGTAAAACTCCGTGGAATCCAGTACACTGTGGGGAAGATCTGCAAACGCTCCTGGAGAGCTCCGAACTCTGGTAAGTAGAAGGAAAGTTTCCTTCACATGCTTGCTTTTCATAATGAATGCCTTACCCGCTGCTATCCTCTTTGCCGCATCAATCTCCTGGAGGGGCTTGTGGGCTTCAGCCTTGGCGCTCCGTGCGCTTTCGAGCAAGCTCGGACTCTCGCGTCATAGAGTTAAGCTCCAAGGACTCGTGTTTTTTGGTGAGAGCCTCGAGCTCTTGCTGCATCTCGCCTACCCGGGCTTCTTGCTTTTCCCGCTCAATGCGCTCCTTGGCCACTTTGTTTTCGGCCTTGGACAACGCCTTCTTCAGGGTCGCCACCTCGGTCGTAGCCCCTGGAAAATTCATGATGGTCCTATTACTTTACAACTGAATTTCTTTTTAATATATAGACAAGGTATCGCTTACCTTTGCTCTCCTCGAGCTGCCTCTTGGTAAGGCCGAGCTCGTCCTCGGACCGCTCAAGGTCTTGCTTCAGTGCAGCGAGCTCCGTAGTACGTGCGGCATCGGCCAACAGTGAAGCCTGCATATGCACATAGACATATTCTGATTAGACTCCTAAGTCATTATTTGATCCTCTATTCGGCCTTTCTTCGCGAACGCGAAACAAAGCATCAGGGGCTACTGTCTATGCGGTAATATTTTCCTATATTTTGATTGCTTACCTGAAAGCCTATTAGGAGGCTGGCACAAGCTTCCGTTTATCCATTTTTGGCGGACTGAACTTTCTCGATCACCGCACTCATGATAGTGCGGTGCTCTTCGTTGATGGAAGCGCCGCGAAGCGCTTCCAGCAAGTTGTCCGGTGCCTCTAGATGGACAGAGGCCACCAGCACGGGCGGCTTTCCCCCCTTAACGGGTGATCGCCTGCCGGAGTCCGGAACCACCGAAGGTTCCGGTGCAGTATTTGGCTGGGGGCCGAACTTGGAGCCCGTGGGAGTCTTGCTCCCTTTGCGCCCAGGGTCCGGAAGGTCGCCTCGAGGCGCCCCCAGGACTACCTCCCCTCGGCTCGGTGCCTTTTGAGACAACACCTCGGCATTGTCCATAGGGCAAGGGGTGGAGGCGGTCGGAAGTGAATCACTATTCATATCCGACAAGTCCAAAGAACCGTCCGACGAAGATGCGTCGAGACGGGCTCGGGACGGACTGCATAATCATATTCGGCGTAAGGAGAAGCAGTGCATTAAAACATACCATGCATTACTATGCTATCCGGATACTTATGACTTTGCCAGGGGCTTGTCCCTAGGTAACCACTCGTCGTCGCTGTAGGTGGCCGTCGTGGAGCAGTCCGGAAGGAGGGTCCTTCCCTTCTTGGACCCTTCGGCCTCCCCGGTTGGGGCGGCCTTCCTTTTCTTGTCTCCCCCGGCTGGGGGGGAAGGGAACTTTTCTCTTCCTCCTCCTCGTTTTCGTAGGAGGAGTGCGCTTTGGTGTTATCGGACGATGAGTCCGATAAAACCTTGCACCGGAGACCCTTTCGGGTCCCCGTGGCCTTCTTCTTGGCCTTCTTCACCGGCACCTCGTAAGGCACCGGAACCAGCATCTCTATTAGGAGAGCATCTGCAAGATCTTCAGGCAGGGGGGCTGGGCAATCGATCTGCTCTGCTGTCTCTACCAGTCCTGTTAATGGCATGAAAGCTTAGATCATGCACATGATTAAACTGGGGCAAATAAATATCTTGTGAGATATAAAAACTTACCGGATTGGCATGACGCTTTGCGCTGAGTCCGCGGTCCTTGGTAAGGGGAGGAGGTACCTCAGCGCCCTTGAACAGCACCTTCTAGACATCCTTGTGCGTCATGTCGAAGAGCTCTCGCAGCGTCTGGTGCTTGGCCGGGTCGAACTCCCACAAATTAAATGCCCGTCGTTGACACGGGAGGATCCGTTGGAAGAGCATGACTTGGACCATGTTGACGAGCTTGATTTTCTTGCTCATCATGTTCTTGATGCAGGTCTGGAGTCCAGTCAGCTCTACCGAGGAACCCCAGGATAGGCCCTTCTCTTTCTAGGAACTGAGCCGCGCGGGGATTCTGGATCGACATTCGGGGGCCGCCACACAGTTGGTGTCGTGCGGCTCGGTGATGTAGAACCACCCCGATTGCCACCCCTTTATGGTCTCCACATAGGAGCCTTCGAGCTAGGTGACGTTAGGCACCATGGCGCCTCCGCACTCTGCTTGCTGGCCGACCACCACCTTCGGTTTAACATTGAAGGTCTTCAGCCACAGGCTGAAGTGGGGCCTGATGTGGCAGAAGGCCTCGCACACGACGATAAACACTGATACATCTCCAACGTATCTATAATTTTTGATTGCTCCATGCTATATTATCTACTATTTTGGGCAATTTTGGGCTTTATTATCCACTTTTATATTACTTTTGGGACTAACCTATTAACCGGAGGCCTAGCCCAGATTTGCTGTTTTATGCCTATTTCAGTGTTTCAAAGAAAAGGAATATCAGACGGAGTCGAAACGGAACGAAATCAACTGAAGAAGTTATTTTTGGAAGGAAACACACCTGATAGACTTGGACCCTACGTTAGGGGAGACACGAGGTGCTCACGAGGGTGGCCCCCCCTAGGGCGCGCCGCCCTGTCTCGTGGGGCCCCGTGGCTCCTCCGACATCCTCTCTGCACCCATATATATACACGTACCCTAAAACTTCCAGAACGCAAGATAGATCGGGAGTTCCGCCGCCAGAAGCCTCCGTAGCCACCAAAAACCAATCTAGACCCGTTCCAGCACCCTGCCAGAGGGGGCAATCCTTCTCTGGTGGCCATCTTCATAATCCCGGTGCTCTCCATGACGAGGAGGGAGTAGTTCTCCCTCGGGGCTGATGGTATGTACCAGTAGCTATGTGTTTGATCTCTCTCTCTCTCTCGTGTTCTTGATTTGGAACGATCTTGATGTATCGCGAGCTTTGCTATTATAGTTGGATCTTATGTTTCTCCTCCCCCTCTACTCTCTTGTAATGAATTGAGTTTCCCCTTTGAAGTAAGCTTATCGGATTGAGTCTTTAAAGATTTGAGAACACTTGATGTATGTCTTGCCGTGCGTATCTGTGGTGACAATGGGATACCACGTGATTCACTTGATGTATGTTTTGGTGATCAACTTGCGGGTTCCGCCCATGAACCTATGCATAGGGGTTGGCACACGTTTTCGTCATGATTCTCCGGTAGGAACCTTGGGGCAATCTTTGAGGTCCTATGTGTTGGTTGAATAGATGAATCTGAGATTGTGTGATGCATATTGTATAATCATGCCCATGGATACTTGAGGTGACATTGGATTATCTAGGTGACATTAGGGTTTTGGTTGATTTGTGTCTTAAGGTGTTACTCTAGTACGAACTGTAGGGCTGTTTGTGACACTTATAGGAATAGCCCAACGGATTGATTGGAAAGAATAACTTTGAGGTGGTTTCGTACCCTACCATAATCTCTTCGTTTGTTCTCCGCTATTAGTGACTTTGGAGTGACTCTTTCTTGCATGTTGAGGGATAGTTATGTGATCCAATTATGTTAGTATTGTTGAGGGAACTTACACTAGCGAAAGTATGAACCCTAGGCCTTATTTCCATGCATTGCAATACCGTTTACGCTCACTTTTTATCATTTTTTACCTTGCTTTTTTATATTTTCAGATTACAAAAGCTATTATCTACTATCCATATTGCACTTGTATCACCATCTCTTCGCCGAACTAGTGCACCTATACAATTTATCATTGTATTGTGTGTGTTGGGGACACAAGAGACTCTTTGTTATTTGGTTGCAGGGTTGCTTGAGAGAGACCATCTTCATCCTACGCCTCCTATGGATTGATAAAACTTAGGTCATCCACTTGAGGGAAATTTGCTACTGTCCTACAAACCTCTTCACTTGGAGGCCCAACAACGTCTACAAGAAGAAGGTTGTGTAGTAGACATCAAGCTCTTTTCTGGCGCCGTTGCCGGGGTGGCAAGGAAAGCGGCACTAACACACCCCGTCAACTAAGCTCTTTTCTGGCGCCGTTGCCGGGGAGGTTAGCGCTTGAAGGTATATCTTTAGATCTTGCAATCGAGTCTTTTAGTTTCTTGTTTTATCACTAGTTTAGTATATAAAAGAAAACTACAAAAAATGGAATTGAGTTTGTCTCATACACTTCACCTTTTTAATATCTTTCGTAAGTATGATGGAAATGAAAATTGTGCTCTAGTGCTAGAAGAAGAAATCTATAAAATGTTTGGCATTAAATATTTGAATGATGAGAATGATTGCAATGTTGTTAGTATGAATTCCTTGAATATCCATGATGCTAATGATATGCAAAGCCACAAGCTTGGGGAAGCTATGTTTGATAAAGATGATATCTTTTGTCCCCCAAGTTTTGATGAGCAAATTTATTATGATGAAAGCATGCCTCCTATCTATGATGATTATTGTGATGACAGGTATGCTTTAAAGAATAATGATAACCATGAAACTTTTCATCTTGATCTTAATTTTCAATCACATGATAATTATTTGGTTGAGTTTGCTCCCACTAATATTTGTGAGAAGAAATTTTCTTATGTGGAGAGTAATAAAATTTCTATGCTTCTAGATCATGAAAAGAATGCTTTAGGTGCTGGTTATATTGTTGAATTCATTCATGATTCTACTGAAAATTATTAGCAGGGAGGAACATATGCTTGTAGGAATTGCAATAATATCAAGTTTCCTCCCTATGTGCTTAAAATTTTGAAGTTATGCTTGTTTTACCTTCCTATGCAAGTTGATTCTTGTTCCCATAAGTTGTTTGCTCACAAAATCCCTATGCATAGAAATTGGGTTAGACTTAAATGTGCTAGTCATATTCTTCATGATGCTCTCTTTATGTTACAATTCTTATCTTTTATGTCAGCATCATTGAAATCATCATGCCTAGCTAGAGGCGTTAAACGATAGCGCTTGTTGGGAGGCAACCCAACTTTATTTTTGTTCCTCTCTTTTTGTTCCTGTTTAGTAATAAATAATTCATATATACTCTGTTTACATGTGGTTTTATGTGTTTAATTAGTGTTTGTGCCAAGTAGAACCTTTGGGAAGACTTTGGGAAAGTCTTGTTGATCATGCTGTAAAAAACAGAAACTTTAGCGCTCAAGAGAACTGCTTCTATTTTTATTTGGAGAGTGATATTTAGTTAATTCTTTTTGCAGATGATTAATAGATAAATTCCTCAGGTCCAGCAATTTATTTGAGAATTTTATGAGGTCCAGAAGTATACGTTTGATCCAGATTACTACAGACTGTTCTGTTTTTGACAGATTCTGTTCTTCATGTGTTGTTTACTTATTTTGATGAATCTATGGCTAGTAAAAGAGTTTATAAACCATAGAGAAGTTGGAATAAAGTAGGTTTAACACCAATATAAATAAATAATGAGTTCATTACAGTACCTTGAAGTGGTGATTTACTTTCTTATGCTAACGGAGCTTACGAGTTTTCTACTTTAAGTTTTGTGTTGTGAAGTTTTCAAGTTTTGGGTAAAGATTCGATGGACTATGGAATAAGGAGTGGCAAGAGCCTAAGATTGGGGATGCCCAAGGCACCCCAAGGTAATATTCAAGGACAACCAAAAGCCTAAGCTTGGGGATGCCCCGGAAGGCATCCCCTCTTTCGTCTTCGTTCATCGGTAGCTTTACTTGGAGCTATATTTTTATTCGCCACATGATATGTGTTTTGCTTGGAGCGTCAGTTTATTTTGTTAGAATTTTCTTGATTTTATTTAGAACAATTTTTTGCATCTTTTATTTCAATAAAAGTGGCATTGATAGCCTTTACTACGCCTTTGTTACAAGTATACATGTTGCTGTTTGAAAACAGAAAGTTTACCGCTGTTGCAATAATTCCCTAGAAAAGTCAGAATGTGATAAAATGTTGAAACCTTTTGCATATTAAGATCTGATAAATTTACTACAGTGGGAATTTTCTTTCATAATTTTTGTAGCTATGGAAGTATGGATGTTGCAGCATTCTTTACAGACTATCCTGTTTAGGTAGATTGCTGTTATGTTTGCATTGTTTTCATATGTTTGCTTCTTTAATGATTCTATTTGAGGATAGGACTATTAAATATGCAGAGGCATTTAGTATGCAATGTTGAATAATAATTTTAGTGATTTGCTATAGTAGAGTATGATAAGGTTTTGGCAATGGTTTATACTAACTTATCTCACGGGTCCTTGTTGAGTTTTGTGTGGATGAAGCTTTTGAGATTTAGGGAGACCTTGATATGAGAGGAATTAAGGAGACACAAAATCTCAAGCTTGGGGATGCCCAAGGCACCCCAAGATAATATTTCAAGAAGTCTCAAGCATCTAAGCTTGGGGATGCCCCGGTTGGCATCCCACCTTTCTTCTTCAACAACTATCGGTTAGTACCGGTTGATCCTAAGTTTTTGCTTCTTCACATGATGTTTGCTATTCTTGAATGTCATTTTATTTTTCTTTGATTGCTGTTTGAATAAAAAACCAAGATCTGAAATTATTAAATGTTAGAGAGTCTTCACATAGTTGCATAATTATTCAACTACTCATTGATCTTCACTTATATCCTTCGGAGTAGTTTGTCATTTGCTCTAGTGCTTCACTTATATCTTTTAGAGCATGGCGGTAGTTTTATTTTGAAGAAATAGATGAACTCTCATGATTCACTTATATTATTTTGAGAGTCTTAAATAGCATGGTAATTTTCTTAAAATCCTAATATGCTAGGTATTCAAGAATAGTAAAATTCTCTTATGAGTGTGTTGAATACTAAGAGAAGTTTGATGATTGATGATTGTTTTGAGATATAGAGATGGTGATATTAGAGTCATGCTAGTTGAGTAGTTGTGAATTTGAGAAATGCTTGTGTTTAAGTTTGTGATTCCCATAGCATGCACGTATGGTGAACCGTTATGTGACGAAGTTGGAGCATGATTTATTTATTGATTGTATTCCTTATGAGTGGCGGTCGGGGACGAGCGATGGTCTTTTCCTACCAATCTATCCCCCTAGGAGCATGCACGTAGTACTTTGCTTTGATAACTTCTAGATTTTTGCAATAAGTATATGAGTTCTTTATGACTAATGTTGAGTCCATGGATTATACGCACTCTCACCCTTCCACCTTTTGCTAGCCTCCCTAGTACCGCGCAACTTTCGCCGGTACCATAAACCCACCATATACCTTCCTCAAAACAGCCACCATACCTACCTATTATGGCATTTCCACAGCCATTCCGAGATATATTGCCATGCAACTTTCCACCATCCAGTTTATCATGACACATTCATCATTGTCATATTGCTTAGCATGATCATGTAGTTGACATAGTATTTGTGGCAAAGCCACCATTCATAATTCTTCCATACATGTCACTCACGCATCATTGCACATCCCGGTACACCGCCGGAGGCATTCATATAGTCATACTTTGTTCTAGTATCGAGTTGTAATCATTGAGTTGTAAATAAATAGAAGTGTGATGATCATCACTAATAGAGCATTGTCCCAAAAAAAGAGAAAGGCCAAAAAAAGAAAGGCAAATAAAAAAATAACAATAAAAGGGGCAATGCTACTATCCTTTTACCACACTTGTGCTTCAAAGTAGCACCATGATATAGCGAGTCTCATATATTGTGCTTCAAAGTAGCACCATGTTCTTCATATAGAGAGTCTCATATGCTGTCACTTTCATATACTAGCGGGAAATTTTCATTATAGAACTTGGCTTGTATATTCTAATGATGGGCTTCCTCGAAATGCCCTAGGTCTTCGTGAGCAAGCGAGTTGGATGCACACCCACTTAGTTTCTTTTGTTGAGCTTTCATACATTTATAGCTCTAGTGCATCTGTTGCATGGCAACCCCTACTCACTCACATTGATATCTATTGATGGGCATCTCCATAGCCTGTACGCCTAGTTGATGTGAGACTATATTCTCCCTTTTTGTCTTCTCCACAACCACCATTCTATACCACCTATAGTGCTATATCCATGGCTCACGCTCATGTATTGCGTGAAGATTGAAAAAATTTGAGAACATCAAAAGTATGAAACAATTACTTGGCTTGTCATCGGGGTTGTGCATGATTTAAATATTTTGTGTGGTGAAGATGGAGCATAGACAGACTATATGATTTTGTAGGGATAGCTTTCTTTGGCCATGTTATTTTGAGAAGACATAATTGCTTAGTTAGTATGCTTGAAGTATTATTATTTCTATGTCAATATGAACTTTTGTCTTGAATCTTATGGATCTGAATATTCATACCACAATTAAGAAGAATTACATTCAAA
This sequence comes from Triticum urartu, assembly GCF_003073215.2. Classification (NCBI taxonomy): domain Eukaryota; kingdom Viridiplantae; phylum Streptophyta; class Magnoliopsida; order Poales; family Poaceae; genus Triticum; species Triticum urartu. The sequence continues at coordinate 489,889,092 of NC_053023.1, read as the reverse complement.
CTATGCCAACTAGCATTCCACATCAAAAATTATCTTTTTTATCATTTACCTACTCGAGGACGAGCAGGAATTAAGCTTGGGGATGCTTGATACGTCTCCAACGTATCTATAATTTTTGATTGCTCCATGATATATTATCTACTGTTTTGGGCAATATTGGGCTTTATTAACCACTTTTATATTACTTTTGGGACTAACCTATTAACCGGAGGCCCAGCCCAGATTTGCTGTTTTATGCCTATTTCAGTGTTTCGAAGAAAAGGAATATCAGACGGAGCCGAAACGGAACGAAATCAACTGAAGAAGTTATTTTTGGAAGGAAACACACCTGATAGACTTGGACCCTACGTCAGGGGAGACACGAGGTGCTCACGAGGGTGGGGGCGCGCCCCCCTAGGGCGCGCCCCCCTGTCTCGAGGGGGCCCCGTGGCTCCTCCGACGTCCTCTCTGCACCCATATATATCCACGTACCCTAAAACTTCCAAAATGCAAGATAGATCGGGAGTTCCACCACCAGAAGCCTTCGTAGCCACCGAAAACCAATCTAGACCCGTTCTGGCACCCTGTCGGAGGGGGCAATCCTCCTCCGGTGGCCATCTTCATCATCCCGGTGCTCTCCATGACGAGGAGGGAGTAGTTCTCCCTCGGGGCTGAGGGTATGTACCAGTAGCTATGTGTTTGATCTCTCTCTCTCTCTCTCTCTCTCTCTCTCGTGTTCTTGATTTGGCACGATCTTGATGTATCGCGAGCTTTGCTATTATAGTTGGATCTTATGTTTCTCCTCCCCCTCTACTCTCTTGTAATGAATTGAGTTTCCCCTTTGAAGTAATCTTATCGGATTGAGTCGTTAAAGATTTGAGAACACTTGATGTATGTCTTGCCGTGCGTATCTGTGGTGACAATGGGATACCACGTGATTCACTTGATGTATGTTTTGGTGATCAACTTGCGTGTTCCACCCATGAACCTATGCATAGGGGTTGCCACACGTTTTCGCGTCGTGATCCTCCGGTAGGAACTTTGGAGCACTCTTTGAGGTCCTATGTGTTGGTTGAATAGATGAATCTGAGATTGTGTGATGCATATCGTATAATCATACCCACGGATACTTGAGCTGACATTGGAGTATCTAGGTGACATTAGGGTTTTGGTTGATTTGTGTCTTAAGGTGTTACTCTAGTACGAACTCTAGGGCTGTTTGTGACACTTATAGGAATAGCCCAACGGATTGATTGGAAAGAATAACTTTGAGGTGGTTTCATACCCTACCATAATCTCTTCGTTTGTTCTCCGCTATTAGTGACTTTGGAGTGACTCTTTGTTGCATGTTGAGGGATAGTTATGTGATCCAATTATGTTAGTATTGTTGAGGGAACTTACACTAGTGAAAGTATGAACCCTAGGCCTTATTTCCATGCATTGCAATACCGTTTACGCTCACTTTTATCATTTGTTACCTTGCTGTTTTTATATTTTCAGATTACAAAAACTATTATCTACTATCCATATTGCACTTGTATCACCATCTCTTCGCCCAAGAAGTGCACCTATACAATTTATCATTGTATTGGGTATGTTGGGGACACAAGAGACTCTTTGTTATTTGGTTGCTGGGTTGCTTGAGAGAGACCATCTTCATCCTACGCCTCCTATGGATTGATAAACCTTAGGTCATCCACTTGAGGGAAATTTGCTACTGTCCTACAAACCTCTGCACTTGGAGGCCCAACAACGTCTACAAGAAGAAGGTTGTGTAGTAGACATCAAACGCCGAGATGTTGAGGATGAAATTGGGGGCCAGATCATGAAAATCTAGCCCGTAGTAGAACATGAGCCCGCGGACAAACGGGTGAAGGGGAAATCCCAGTCCGCAGACAAAGTGGGTAAGGAAAACTACCCTCTCATGGGGTTAGGGCGTAGGGATGATATGCCCCGCATCTAGCAGCTGGTGCGCGATGTCCACGGCCAGATATCCGGCTTCCCGTAGCTTTTGATGTTCTCCTCCGTGATAGAGGGGACCATCCACTTGCCTCCCGCTTCGGACATGCTTGGAGTGGTTTGAGGAGAAAGACGCGAACTTGGGCGCTGGAGCTCGAGTGTGCGAGGATGGATAAGCAAGGAGGAAGAAGGCGTGGGTAAAAGGGTGAATCTTTGTCCCTTTATAAGGCCGGAAGAGGCGATGCGCCTCCCTACTTACCTGGTAAAATTGCTTATTCCCCGAACACCGTAATTGATGGCGCGATTGGGTTACCCACGTCCGTATTGATGAGAATCCTGTAATAAGGGGGAAACGATCTCTGCTTTGACAAGACGTGTCAAGAAAACCGCCTCGCGATAAGTGCAATGCTGGTTGAGAAAAACGGTTCGAATAATGACCGGGCCATGGCATGATGTCATATTGCTAAACGTGTCAGCAGATTAGATTTGTGGAAATATTATTCTCTCTAGGGTGGTATGTGGAACTTGTTTTGCAGAGCCGAACACTATCCTTGTGTTCAAAATCTTCTATGGAGTATTCGGAGGAAGAACCCGCCTTGCAATGCCGAAGACAAATCTGCGCGCCGGACTCATCGTCATTGAAGCCTGGTTCAGGGTCTACTGAGGGAGTCCTCGATTAGGGGGTCTCCGGACAACCGGACTATATCCTTTGGCCGGACTGATGGACTATGAAGATACAAGATTGAAGATTTCATCCCGTGTCCGGATGGGACTCTCCTTGGCGTGGAAAGCAAGCTTGGCAATATGGATATGTAGATCTTCTTCCTTGTAACCGACTCTGTGTAACCCTAGCCCCCTTCGGTGTCTATATAAACCGGAGGGTTTAGTCCGTAGGACGAGGACAATCATACCATAGGCTAGCTTCTAGGGTTTAGCCTCTACGATCTCGTGGTAGATCAACTCTTGTAATACTCATATCATCAAGTTCAATCAAGCAGGACGTAGGGTATTACCTCCATCGAGAGGGCCCGAACCTGGGTAAACATCGTGTCCCCCACCTCCTGTTACCTTCCGCCTTAGATGCACAGTTCGGGACCCCCTACCCGAGATCCGCCAGTTTTGACACCGACAATGAGCAATGGTCTTTTCCTACCAATCTATCCACCTAGGAGCATGCGCATAATACTTTGCTTTGATAACTTGTAGATTTTTGCAATAAACATATGAGTTCTTTATGACTAATGTTGAGGCCATGGATTATATGCACTCTGTTCCTTCCACCATTGCTAGCCTCTCTAATACCGCGCACTTTTCTCCGGTATCATACACCCACCATATACCTTCCTCATAAAAGCCAACATACCTACCTATCATGGCATTTCCATAGCCATTCCGAGATATATTGCCATGCAACTTACCATCGTTCCGTTTACTATGACACGCTCCATCATTGTCATATTGCTTTGCATGATCATGTAGTTGACATTGTATTTGTGGCAAAGCCACCGTTCATAATTCTTTCATACATGTCACTCTTGATTCATCGCATATCCCGGTACTCCGCAGGAGGCATTCATATAGAGTCATATCTTTGTTCTAGTATCGAGTTGTAATTGTTGAGTTGTAAGTAAATAAAAGTGTGATGATCATCATTATTAGAGCATTGTCCCAAGTGAAGAAAGGATGATGGAGACTATGATTCCCCCACAAGTCGGATGACACTCGGGAAGAAAAAAAAAAAAAAAAAAAGGAGAAAGGCCATAAAAAAAGGAGAAGGCCCAAAAAATGAGAGAAAAAGAGAGAAGGGACAATGTTACTATCCTTTTACCACACTTGTGCTTCAAAGTAGCAACCATGATCTTCATGATAGAGAGTCTCTCATTTTGTTACTTTCATATACTAGTGGGAATTTTTCATTATAGAAATTGGCTTGTGTATTCCAGTGATGGGCTTCCTCAAAATGCCCTAGGTCTTCGTGAGCAAGCGAGTTGGATGCACACCCACTCAGTTTCTTTTGTTGACACTAGTGCAGAACCGGGCAATAGCACCGGTTCGTAAGGCCCTTTAGTGCCGGTTCGGTAACCGGCACTAAAGTGTGGGCACTAAAGCCCCCCCTTTAGTACTGGTTCAGCACGAACCGGTGCTAAAGGGCAACCACGTGGCACGAGGCGCGCCGTGGTCTGGAGGACCTATAGTCTCGGTTGGTAAGGATTTTTTTTATTTTTGAAATAAAGTAAAAACAGCCCGCCTACTGGGCCGGCATGGCCTGTGTACGACTAGAAACCCAATCTCTAGTTGGGCCAGGATGCAAGCCCGTACGGCCCAGTAGGCCCCACAAGGCAGAAGACTTGCAATAGGCCCACAAAGGCCTGCTTAGAGAGGAGCTCGACACGGTAGCCGCGGCGGGGCTTATAAACTGGTGCAAACTCCTCTCAACTAGCGAGGTGGGACTAAACATTATGCACTGCGGGTGGCAGCGCACCACCTTTAGTACCGGTTGGTGGCTCCAACCGGTACTAAAAGGGGGGTATTTAGTACCGGTTGGAGCCATCAACCCGTACTAAAGGCCACCACCTTTAGTACCGGTTGGTGGCTCCAACCGGTACTAAAGACCCCCCCTTTAGTACCGGTTGAAGCCACCAACCCGTACTAAAGGCCACAACCTCTTTAGTACCGGTTCGTGGCACGAATCGGTACTAAAGGTTCGCCACGAACCAGTACTAATGAGCGCCGCCTGCCTAGCCGTTGGAACTGGTACTAATGGTCACATTAGTGCTGGTTCAATTACAAACCGGGACTAATGATTTTCACATTAGACCCTTTTTCTACTAGTGTGAGCTTTCATATACTTATAGCTCTAGTGCATCCGTTGCATGGCAATCCCTACTCACTCACATTGATATCTATTAATGGGCATCTCCATAGCCCGTTGATATGCCTAGTTGATGTGAGACTATCTTCTCCTTTTTGTCTTCTCCACAACCACCATTCTATTCCACCTATAGTGCTATATCCATGGCTCACGCTCATGTATTGCGTGAAGATTGAAAAAGTTTGAGAACACCAAAAGTATGAAACAATTGCTTGGCTTGTCATCGGGGTTGTGCATGATTTAAATATTTTGTGTGGTGAAGATAGAGCATAGCCAGACTATATGATTTTGTAGGGATAACTTTCTTTGGCCATGTTATTTTGAGAAGACATAATTGCTTAGTTAGTATGCTTGAAGTATTATTATTTTTATGTCAATATTAAACTTTTGTCTTGAATATTTTGGATCTGAATATTCATACCAAAATTAAGAGAATTACATTGAAAATTATGCTAAGTAGCATTCCACATCAAAAATTCTGTTTTTTATCATTTACCTACTCGAGGACGAGCAGGAATTAAGCTTGGGGATGCTTGATACGTCTCCAATGTATCTATATTTTTGATTGTTCCATGCTATATGATATTCTGTTTTGGATGTTAATGGGCTTATTTATACACTTTTATATTATTTTTGGGACTAACCTATTAACGGGAGGCCCAGCCCAAATTGCTGTTTTTTGCCTATTTCAGAGTTTCGTAGAAAAAGAATATCAAACGGAGTCCAAACGGAATGAAACCTTCGGGAACGTGATTTTCGGAACAAACGTGATCCAGAGGACTTGGAGTCGACGTCAAGAGATCAACCAGGAGAGCACGAGGCAGGGGGCACGCCTACCCCCCTGGGCGCACCCTCCACCCTCGTGGGGCCCACGTTGCTCCACCGACGTACTTCTTCCTCCTATATATACCTACGTACCCCCAAACTACCAGAGACGGAGCCAAAAACCTAATTCCACCGCCGCAACCTTCTGTACTCGTGAGATCCCATCTTGGGGCATTTTCCGGCGCTCTGTCGGAGGGAGCATTGATCACGGAGGGCTTCTACATCAACACCATAGCCTCTCTGATGATGTGTGAGTAGTTTACCTCAGACCTTCGGGTCCATAGTTATTAGCTAGATGGATTCTTCTCTCTTTTTGGATCTCAATACAATGTTCTCCCCCTCTCTTGTGGAGATCTATTCGATGTAATCTTCTTTTGCGGTGTGTTTGTTGAGACCGATGAATTGTGGGTTTATGATCAAGTTTATCTATGAAAAATATTTGAATCTTCTCTGAATTCTTTTATGTACGATTGGTTATCTTTGCAAGTCTCTTCGAATTATCAGTTTGGTTTGGCCTACTAGATTGATATTTCTCGCAATGGGAGAAGTTCTTAGCTTTGTGTTCAATCTTGCGTTGTCCTTTCCCAGTGACAGCAGGGGCAGCAAGGCACGTATTGTATTGTTGCCATCGAGGATAACAAGATGGGGTTTATATCATATTGCATGAGTTTATCCCACTACATCATGTCATCTTGCTTAAAGTGTTACTCTGTTCTTATGAACTTAATACTCTAGATGGATGCTGGATAGTGGTCGATGTGTCGAGTAATAGTAGTAGATGCAGGCAGGAGCTGGCTACTTGTCGCGGACGTGATGCCTATATACATGATCATACCTAGATATTCTCATAACTATGCTCAATTCTATCAATTGCTCAACAGTAATTTGTTCACCCACTGTAATACTTATGCTCTTGAGAGAAGCCACTAGTGAAATCTATGGCCCCCGGGTCTATTTTCCATCATATTAATATTCCAACACTTAGTTATTTCTTTTGCCTTTTATTTTACTTTGCATCTTTATCATAAAAATACCAAAAATATTATCTTATCATATCTATCAGATCTCACTTTCGTAAGTGACCGTGAAGGGATTGACAACCCCTTTATTGCGTTGGTTGCGAGGTTTTATTTGTTTGTGTAGGTGCGAGGGACTCGTGTGTGGCCTCCTACTGGATTGATACCTTGGTTCTCAAAAAATGAGGGAAATACTTAAGCTACTTTGCTGCATCACCCTTTCCTCTTCAAGGGAAAACCAACGCAATGCTCAAGAGCTAGTAGCAGCCATCCAGTAGGAGTTCATGCCGACCTAGTACATACCTACAAGAAGTTTCGAGCGATGGTGATCAGATCGAAGTAGAGGGAAATGATATATGATGACCCACTACATACCTGCAAAGAAGTTTCGGCTAATGGAGGTTGGATTGAAGTCGAGGGGCATCATGTACGCCTCCGTATCATGGTGAGCAAATCTCACAAGACCAGATAGCAGCAAGAAGGGTTTCTTGAAAAGCTTATGCATCGCTTTGATGATGGCCATGTGCATGCCAGTCGAGCATGCAGCCAGCCACAGGGCGCTCAACATATCCATACACGAATAACAGAGGTCGAGGACGTCACTGGGGAGATTGCTCCAATCGCGGCTCATATGGATGTTGCGCGGTTCACGTTCGGCCTTGGTGGAGTTTGGATGGTGGGGTTTTGGGGGGCTTGATTTACGGGGGAGAAGGCTCTCGGTGCTGGAGCGGCTAACGAGGGAATAGTGGTACTGGGGGAGGCGAGCGAGGCGAGGGTTCGAGGGGGCACAGTGAGATGATGAAGAGTGACCTCTGGATCTTCGGCGAGATGGGGATGGAGATGGAGTGGTGCTAGGGGAGAGGGAGACAAGGCGAGGCATTCTATACAGCGACGGTGACAGTGACTACACAATGCACAAGGTGAGGATGACTTTGGTAACCCGAACACGCCGCCTAGACTGGTGTCACCTTGGGCGCAGGGTCTTGTCACTTCACTATGAGGACCGGATGAATAATAGTATTTTGACCATCAATTGTACCATAGTTGTACTACTACTACTACTAGTAGAAGGATTAGTAGGAACATGAGTAGTACTCCCGTGCTAGCATGCCTCTGGGTTCACTTCATCCTCCAGGTATCATCCATATTGCGAGCAGAACCAAATTCTCATGCATGCAGAAGCGCAAAGAAGGACTTTTATTTTTGAGGATAACCACATATTCCGTAACTAGAGAATGTTGTGTCTCCCACGCATGCGCCAATATCCATCCGAACCAGCTGCGACACATTTTTTATCTGTTTGCATAGGTCCCACCTATCAGGAGGGGTGTAGAAATAAAAAGGAATCATAAAATGTCTCGCCATGGTGATTCAAAAGAGTGACCTCAACTAGCCAGTGGCACATGTAGCGCTAGAGGATGGGCACGTACAGGGACATGTACCACTCCTCAGTCTACCCGCGTAGCCTTTTCATTTCGTCTACCTAGCCATCTAATCCACTGCCTGCAGGCCATGATGTCTAATACACAACCTTCTTCTTGTAGACGTTGTTGGGCCTCCAAGTGTAGAGGTTCGTAGGACAGTAGCAAATTTCCCTCAAGTGGATGACCTAAGGTTTATCAATCCTTAGGAGGCGTAGGATGAAGATGGTCTCTCTCAAGCAACCCTGCAACCAAATAACAAAGAGTCTCTTGTGTCCCCAACACACGCAATACAATGGTAAATTGTATAGGTGCACTAGTTCGGCGAAGAGATGGTGAAACAACTGGTATATGGATGATAGATAATGGTTTTTGTAATATGAAAATATAAAAACAACAAGGTATCTAATGATAAAAGTGAGCACGAACGGTATTGCAATGCGTTGAAACAAGGCTTAGGGTTCATACTTTCGCTAGTGCAAGTTCCCTCAAAAATAATAGCATAATTGGATCACATAACTATCCCTCAACATGCAACAAAGAGTCACCCCAAAGTCACTAATAGCGGAGAACAAACAAAGAGATTATGGTAGGGTACGAAACCACCTCAAAGTTATTCTTTCCAATCAATCCGTTAAGCTATTCCTATAAGTGTCACAAACAGCCCTAGAGTTCGTACTAGAATAACACCTTAAGACACAAATCAACCAAAACCCTAATGTCACCTAGATACTCCAATGTCACCTCAAGTATCCGTGGGCATGATTATACGATATGCATCACACAATCTCAGATTCATCTATTCAACCAACACATAGGACCTCAAAGAGTTCCCCAAAGTTCCTACCAGAGAATCATGACGAAAACATGTGCCAACCCCTATGCATAGGTTCATGGGCGGAACCCGCAAGTTGATCACCAAAACATACATCAAATGAATCACGTGATATCCTATTGTCACCACAGATACGCACGACAAGACATACATCAAGTGTTCTCAAATCTTTAAAGACTCAATCCGATAAGATAACTTAAAAGGGGAAACTCAATCCATTACAAGAGAGTAGAGGGGGAGAAAACATCATAAGATCCAACTATAATAGCAAAGCTCGCGATACATCAAGATCGTGCCACCTCAAGAACACGAGAGAGAGAGATCAAACACATAGCTACTGGTACATACCCTCAGCCCCGAGGGAGAACTACTCCCTCCTCGTCATGGAGAGCACCGGGATGATGAAGATGACCACCGGAGAGGGATTCCCCCTCCGGCAGGGTGCCAGAACGGGTCTAGATTGGTTTTCGGTCGCTACGGAGGCTTCTGGCGGCGGAACTCCCGATCTATTGTGCTCCCCGATCATCTTAGGGTATATGGAGATATATAGGAGGAAGAAATACATTAGGGGAGCCACGAGGGGCCCACGATGGTGGAGGGCGCGCCCAGGGGGTGGGCGCGCCCCCTGCCTCGTGGCTTCCTCGTTGCTTCCCTTATGTGGACTCCAAGTCTCCCGGGTTGCTTTCCTTCCAAAAATGAGTTCCGTGAAGTTTTAGGTCAATTGGACTCCGTTTGATTTTCCTTTTCCGCGATACTCTAAAACAAGGAAAAAACAGAAACTGGCACTGGGCTCTAGGTTAATAGGTTAGTCCCAAAAATGATATAAAAGTGTATAATAAAGCCCATAAACATCCAAAACACATAATATAATAGCATGGAACAATAAAAAATTATAGATATGTTGGAGACGTATCAGCATCCCCAAGCTTAATTCCTGCTCATCCTCGAGTAGGTAAATGATAAAAACAGAATTTTTGATGTGGAATGCTACCTAACATATTTATCCATGTAATTCTCTTTATTGTGGCAAGCATATTCAGATCCATAATATTCAAGACAAAAGTTTAATATTGACATAAAAATAATAATACTTCAAGCATACTAACAAAGCAATCATGTCTTCTCAAAATAACATGGCCAAAGAAAGCTATCCCTACAAAATCATATAGTCTGGCTATGCTCCATCTTCACCACACAAAATATTTAAATCATGCACAACCCCGATGACAAGCCAAGCAATTGTTTCATACTTTTGGTGTTCTCAAACTTTTTCAATCTTCACGCAATACATGAGCGTGAGCCATGGATATAGCACTATAGGTGGAATAGAAGGGTGGTTGTGGAGAAGACAAAAAGGAGAAGATAGTCTCACATCAACTAGGCGCATCAATGGGCTATGGAGATGCCCATCAATAGATATCAATGTGAGTGAGTAGGGATTGCCATGCAACGGATGCACTAGAGCTATAAATGTATGAGAGCTCAACAAAAGAAACTAGTGGGTGTGCATCCAACTCGCTTGCTCACGAAGACCTAGGGCATTTTGAGGAAGCCCATCGTTGGAATATACAAGCCAAGTTCTATAATGTAAAATTCCCACTAGTATATGAAAGTGACAACATAGGAGACTCTCTATCATGAAGATCATGGTGCTACTTTGAAGCACAGGTGTGGTAAAAGGATAGTAGCATTGTCCCTTCACTCTTTTTCTCTCATTTTTTATTTGGGCCTTCTCCTTTTTTATGGCCTCTTTTCTCTTCTTTTTTTTATTTGGGCTTCCTTGGCCTCTTTTACTTATTTATTTTCGTCCGGAGTCTCATCCCGACTTGTGGAGGAATCATAGTATCCGTCATCCTTTCCTCACTGGGACATTGCTCTAATAATGATGATCATCACACTTTTATTTACTTACAACTCAGGAATTACAACTCGATACTTAGAACAAGATATGACTCTATATGAATGCCTTCGGCGGTGTACCAGGATGTGCAATGACTCATGAGTGACATGTATGAAAGAATTATGAACGGTGGCTTTGCCACAAATACAATGTCAACTACATGATCATGCAAAGCAATACGACAATGATGGAGCGTGTCATAATAAATGGAATAGTGGTAAGTTGCATGGCAATATATCTCGAAATGGCTATGGAAATGCCATGATTGGTAGGTAGGGTGGCTATTTTGAGGAAGGTATATGGTGGGTTTATGGTACCGACGAAAGTTGCACAGTACTAGAGAGGCTAGCAATGGTGGAAGGGTGAGAGTGCGTATAATCCATGGACTCAACATTATTCATAAAGAACTCACATACTTATTGCAAAAATCTATTAGTTATCGAAACAAAGTACTACGCGCATGCTCCTAGGGGGATAGATTGGTAGGAAAAGACCATCTCTCGTCCCCGACCGCCACTCATAAGGAAGACAATCAATAAATAAATCATGCTCCGACTTCATCACATAACGGTTCACCATACGTGCATGCTACGGGAATCACAAACTTCAACACAAGTATTTCTCAAATTAACAACTACTCAACTAGCATGACTCTAATATCACCATCTCCATATCTCAAAACAATTATCAAGTATCAAACTTCTCTTAGTATTCAATGCACTTATATGAAAGTTTTTATTATATCCCTCATGGATGCCCATCATATTAGGACTAGTTTCATAACCAAAGCAAACTACCATGCTGTTTTAAACGACTCTCAAAATAATATAAGTGAAGCATGAGAGATCAATTATTTCTATAAAATAAAACCACGACCGTGCTCTAAAAAGATATAAGTGAAGAACTAGAGCAACAACAAACTACTCCGAAAGATATAAGTGAAGATCAATGAGTAGTTGAATAATTATGCAACTATATGAAGACTCTCTAACATTTAATAATTTCATATCTTGGTATTTTATTCAAACAACAATCAAAACAAAATGAAATTAAATGACACTCCAAGCAAAACACATATCATGCGGTGAATAAAAATATAGCTCCAAGTAAAGTTACCGATGAACAAAGACGAAAGAGGGGATGCCTTCCGAGGCATCCCCAAGCTTAGGATTTTGGTTTTCCTTGAATATTACCTTGGGGTGCCTTGGGAATTCCCAACCTTAGGCTCTTTCCACTCCTTATTCCATAGTCCATCGAATCTTTACCCAAAACATGAAAACTTCACAACACAAAACTTAAAGTAGAAAATCTCGTGAGCTCCGTTAGTGAAAGAAAACAAAAGACCACTTCAAGGTACTGTAATTAACTCATTCTTTATTTATATTGGTGTTAAACCTACTGTATTCCAACTTCTCTATGGTTTATAAACTATTTTACTAGCCATAGATTCATCAAAATAAGCAAACAACACACGAAAAATAGAATCTGTCAAAAACAGAACAGTCTGTAGTAATCTGTAGCTAGCGCAAGATCTGGAAGCCAAACAATTATAAAATAAATTGCCGAACCTGAGTAATTTATCTATTAATCATCTTAAAAAAGAATTAACTAAATAGCACTTTCCAAATAAAAATGGCAGCAATTCTCGTGAGCGCTAAAGTTTCTGTTTTTTACAGCATGATGAACAAGACTTTCCCCAAGTCTTCCCAATGGTTCTACTTGTCACAAACACTAACTAAAACATAAAAAACTCAATCATAACAGGGGATAGATAGATTATTTATTACTAAACAGGAGCAAAAAGCAAGGAACAAAAATAAAGTTGGGTTGCCTCCCAACAAGCGCTATCGTTTAACGCCCCTAGCTAGGCATCATGATTTCAATGATGCTCACATAAAATATAAGAATTGAAACATAAAGAGAGCATCATGAAGAATATGACTAGCAAATTTAAGACTAACCCACTTCCTATGCATAGGGATTTTGTGATCAAACAACTTATGGGAACAATAATCAACTAGCATAGGAAGGCAAAACAAGCATAACATCAAAACTTTAAGCACATAGAGAAGAAACTTGATATTATTGCAATTCCTACAAGCATATATTCCTACCTCATAATAATTTTCAGTAGCATCATGAATGAATTCAACAATATAACCATCACCTAAATCATTCTTTTCATGATCAACAAGCATAGAATTTTTATTACTCTCCACATAAGCAAATTTCTTCTCATGAATAGTAGTGGGAGCAAACTCAACAAAATAATTACCATGTGAAGCATAATCCAATTGAAAACTCAAATCATGATGACAAGTTTCATGGATATCATTATTCTTTATAGCATACAAGTCATCACAATAATCATCATAGATAGCAACTTTGTTCTCATAATCAATTGAAACCTCTTCCGAAATGGTGGATTCATCACAAAATAAAGTCATGACCTCTCCAAATCCACTTTCATCAATATAAAATCATAAATGGGAGGCATTCTTTCATCATAATAAATTTGCTCATCAAAACTTATGGGACAAAAAATATCATCTTCATCAAACATAGCTTCCCCAAGCTTGTGGCTTTGCATATCATTAGCATCATAGATATTCAAGTAATTCATACTAACAACATTGCAATCATGCTCATCATTCAAAGATTTACTACCAAACATTCTAATGCATTCTTCCTCTAGCACTTGAGCACAATTATCGGAATCCTTATTTTCATGATAGATATTAAAAAGATGAAGCATATGGGTACCCTTAATTCCTTTTTTTGTAATTTTCTTTTATAAACTAAACTAGTGATAAAACAAGAAACTAAAAGACTCGATTGCAAGATCTAAATATATACCTTCAAGCGCTAACCTCACCGGCAACGACACCAGAAAATAGCTTGATGTCTACTACACAACCTTCTTCTTGTAGATGTTGTTGGGCCTCCAAGTGCAGAGGTTTGTAGGACAGTAGCAAATTTCCCTCAAGTGGATGACCTAAGGTTTATCAATCCGTAGGAGACGTAGGATGAAGATGGTCTGTCTCAAGCAACCCTGCAACCACATAACAAAGAGTCTCTTGTGTTCCCAACACACCCAATACAATGGTAAATTGTATAGGTGCACTAGTTCGGCGAAGAGATGGTGAAATAAGTGGTATATGGATGATAGATAATGGTTTTTGTAATATGAAAATATAAAAACAGCAAGGTAACTAATGATAAAAGTGAGCACAAACGGTATTGCAATGCATTGAAACAAGGCTTAGGGTTCATACTTTCGCTAGTGCAAGTTCCCTCAACAATAATAGCATAATTAGATCACATAACTATCCCTCAACATGCAACAAAGAGTCACTCCAAAGTCACTAATAGCGGAGAACAAACGAAGAGAATTTGGTAGGGTACGAAACCACCTCAAAGCTAATCTTTCCAATCAATCCGTTGGGCTATTCCTATAAGTGTCACAAACAACCCTAGAGTTCGTACTAGAATAACACCTTAAGACACAAATCAACCAAAACCCTAATGTCACCTAGATACTCCAATGTCACCTCAAGTATCCGTGGGCATGATTATACGATATGCATCACACAATCTCAGATTCATCTATTCAACCAACACATAGGACCTCAAAGAGTGCCCCAAAGTTCCTACCGGAGAATCATGACAAAAACATGTGCCAACTCCTATGCATAGGTTCATGGGAGGAACCCGCAAGTTGATCACCAAAACATACATCAAGTGAATCACGTGATATCCCATTGTCACCACAGATACGCACAACAAGACATACATCAAGTGTTCTCAAATCTTTAAGGACTCAATCCGATAAGGTAACTTCAAAGGGGAAACTCAATCCATTACAAGACAGTAGAGGGGGAGAAAACATCATAAGATCCAACTATAATAGCAAAGCTTGTGATACATCAAGATCATGCCACCTCAAGAACACGAGAGAGAGAGAGAGAGATCAAACACATAGCTACTGGTACATACCCTCAGCCCCGAGGGAGAACTACTCCCTCCTCGTCATGGAGAGCACCGGGATGATGAAGATGACAATAGGAGAGGAATTCCCCCTCCGGTAGGGTGCCGGAACGGGTCTAGATTGGTTTTCGGTGGCTACGGAGGCCTCTGGCGGCGGAACTCCCGATCTATTGTGCTCCCCGATCATCATAGGGTATATGGAGATATATAGGAGGAAGAAATACGTCAGGGGAGCCACGAGGGGCCCACAAGGGTGGAGGGCGTGCCCAGGGGGTGGGCGCGCCCCCCTGCCTCATGGCTTCCTCGTTGCTTCCCTTACGTGGACTCCAAGTCTCCCGGGTTGCTTTCCTTACAAAAATAAGTTCCGTGAAGTTTCAGGTCATTTGGACTCAGTTTGATTTTCCTTTTCTGCGATACTCTAAAACAAGGAAAAACAGAAACTGGCACTAGGCTCTAGGTTAATAGGTTAGTCCCAAAAATGATATAAAAGTGTATAATAAAGCCCATAAATATCCAAAACACATAATATAATAGCATGGAACAATCAACAATTATAGATACATTGAAGACGTATCAGGCCACTTCTCCCATTTACTTCTCCATCAGGAACCTATTTTCCTCGGCTTCTTCACTACTGCTTCATCTTCATTTGCATCCAAACCACACTGCATTCACATTGTTTTAACCTCTTCACATCCTCCTGGAGTAATTCCGAAGCCCCTTTAAATAATCATCCTAATTCTCCAAACCATAGCCCTCCGGTCCAGAGGTTCCAAATGGCGAAAGAGATCGAGATGCAGGTTTTTAGCATCCAACATATCCTCGTCGAAGGCTCGTAGACCATAGTTTCCACAGTCACCGACCACCCAAGGGTTGTTCAGAAGTGGACCAACAATGTATCGAACTCCCTCCAAAAGGTGGAGATGAAGGTCATCGGTCTCAACGCAGAGTACACGGAGCATGCCACTGGGAAGATCCAACGTGCCGCCGTCCTTCAGGTGTGCCTCGAAGATGATGTTTTGGTATACCACATCATACACGTGCCCTCCATACCAGGTGAGCTTCAAGATTTCTTGTCTCGAGAGGACATATACTTCTGTGGGGCAGCCATCGCAGGGGACAAACAAAAGTTGAAGCCGTACAACCTTGATTCGAAAAGCATCGTTGACGTACAAACCAAAATAAAGATTCCTGTAGAAGATTGTGATAAACCGACACCATCCTGATGTCTACTACGCAACCTTCTTCTTGTAGACGTTGTTGGGCCTCCAAGTGCAGAGGTTTGTAGGACAGTAGCAAATTTCCCTCAAGTGGATGACCTAAGGTTTATCAATCCATGGGAGGTGTAGGATGAATATGGTCTCTCTCAAACAACCTTGCAACCAAATAACAAAGAGACTCTTGTGTCCCCAACACACCCAATACAATGGTAAATTGTATAGGTGCACTAGTTCGGTGAAGAGATGGTGATACAAGTGCAATATGGATGATAGATATAAGTATTTATAATCTGAAAATATAAAAACAGCAAGGTAACTATTGATAAAAGTGAGCACAAACGGTATTGCAATGCGTTGAAACAAGGCCTAGGGTTCATACTTTCACTAGTGCAAGTTCTCTCAACAATAATAACATAATTACATTGTTGAGGAAATCGTTAACTGGTAGCTGCTCGGTCGGCTGGTGATTAGGGTATCAATAGGCTAATCGGCAAGTTAATCGTCCATTTAATCAATTAATCGGCCGATTTATCGGGTAATCGACTACTCGGGGACCCTATGAGTAGGGATTAATCGGCAAGTTAACTGGTTAATCGGATGAATTCTTGAACAGGGCATAATTGGATCATATAACTATCCCTCAACATGCAACAAAGAGTCACTCCAAAGTCACTAACACTAGTAGAAAAAGGGCCTTTAATCCCGGTTCTAGAGGGCCTTTAGTCCCGGTTCTGGTATATTAGTACGTTTTGATATATTATATGTTTTTTTCTGACATCATATGAAAAGTTATAGCTGTTTTACATTTTCCCTACACTTTTTGAAAAACATGTCCAAATTTAAGTTTTTAAATTTTCCTAACTAGTAGATTTAGTAACATAACTACATCTCGAAGGATTTTAACTTTTGAAGTTTTTATCATTTTCTTTTGTTTTGTACAAAACTGAAAAAGGCGATACATAGGGGGGAGGGGTAGGATTTGAAAATTGCGTACCGGTTCGTGGCACGAACCGGTACTAAAGGGGTCTAACCTTTAATACCGGTTGGTGCCACGAACCGGTACTAATGCCTCAACCCCATTAGTAACGGTTCGTGGCACGAACCAGTACTAAAGGTTAGACCTTTAGTACCGGTTCATGCCACGAACCGGTACTAATGGGAATCACACCCTTTAGTCCCGGTTTGTGGCACTAACCGGGACTAAAGGTCCCATTTGAACCGGGAGTAATGCCTGTACGGTGCCCTAGCCGCTCGAACCGGGACTAACGCTCACACTAGTCCCGGTTCGTAATGCAACCGGGATTAATGCTCTTTTCTGGCCGAACCAAAGCCCCTGTTTTCTACTAGTGTAATAGCGGAGAACAAACAAAGAGATTATTGTAGGGTACAAAACCACCTCAAAGTTATTCTTTCTAATCGATCTATTCAAGAGTCCGTAGTAAAATAACACGAAGCTATTCTTTCCGTTCGATCTATCATAGAGTTCGTACTAGAATGACACCTTAAGACACAAATCAACCAAAACCCTAATGTCACCTAGATACTCCAATGTCACCACAAGTATTCGTGGGTATGATTATACGATATGCATCAAACAATCTCAGATTCATCTATTCAACCAACACATAGAACTTCAAAGAGTGCCGCAAAGTTTCTACCGGACAGTCAAGACGAAAACGTGTGCCAACCCCTATGCATAAGTTCACAAACGGAACCCGCAAGT
The DNA here is from genome assembly GCF_003073215.2 of Triticum urartu. Taxonomy (NCBI): domain Eukaryota; kingdom Viridiplantae; phylum Streptophyta; class Magnoliopsida; order Poales; family Poaceae; genus Triticum; species Triticum urartu. Next base: position 489,871,355 of record NC_053023.1, on the reverse strand, counting down.
TGATCACCAAAACATACATCAAGTGGATCACGTGAATATCCCATTGTCACCATAGATAAGCACATGCAAGACATACATCAAGTGTTCTCAAATCCTTAAAATCCTATAAGATAACCTCAAAGGGAAAACTCAATCCATTACAAGAGAGTCGAGGGGGAGAAACATCATAAGATCCAACTATAATAGCAAAACTCGCGATACATCAAGATCGTACCATCTCAAGAACACGAGAGAGAGAGAGATCAAACACATAGCTACTGGTACATACCCTCAGCCCCGAGGGTAAATGAGGGAGTCCTGGATTAGGGGGTCTCCGGACAGCCGAACTATATCCTTTGGCCGGACTATTGGACTATGAAGATACAAGATTGAAGACTTCGTCTCGTGTTCGGATGGGACTTTACTTGGCGTGGAAGGCAAGCTAGGCAATATGGATATGTATATCTCCTCCTTTGTAACCGACCTTGTGTAACCCTAGGCCCCTCCGGTGTCTATATAAATCAGAGGGTTTTAGTCCATAGGACAACAGATAATCATACCATATGCTAGCTTCTAGGGTTTAGCCTCTTTGATCTCGTGGTAGACCAACTCTTGTAATACTCATATCATCAAGAACAATCAAGTAGGACGTAGGGTATTACCTCCATCAAGAGGGCCCGAACCTGGGTAAACATCGTGTCCCCTGCCTCCTGTTACCATCCGCCTTAGACGCACAGTTCGGGACCCCCTACCCGAGATCTGCCGGTTTTGACACCGACATTGGTGCTTTCATTGAGAGTTCCACTGTGTCGTCATCATAAGGAGGATGGATCGCCTCGTTGTCAAGGACATCATCTCTGGGGGAGCCCTGGCTGTAGGCCAAACTCTCCGACTAGGCGGCTTCATCATGACCACCTGCTCGGCCGCGGCATGGACGATGACCTCTCGGGTCATCGAAAATAGCCTCCACATCGGCTCAAAATTTGCTGAGCAGATGGATCCAATGGAGCTCTCCTCTTTGAACGAGCTCTTGGATCGCATTGCCGCTCTGGGAGTCACTATGGACTACGATCGGATCGGGCTTAAACCCGACCAAAGGGAGATTAACTCTCCGCCGGTCACCCATCAGATAGCGGTGGTGGAGGAGCAATGCGGAGATTCTCCCTCTATCCTGAGGACGAATTATGTCCGTATTCCCGAGCTCTCCGAATAGGATACTCGCTCACGGGAGGACACTGCCCTAACCCTGAATCCAGAATCAGGCCGCATACCGAACCCACAGGACAACATCCCAGAGCCCGAACTTCCAAGATCGGAAACTCCCCTGCCCCGGGATCACAGATTGGGTCAAGGTCTGGACTTAAATCCTCCCACCCACCCAGATACAAACGATTTTTCCCACATTAGGCAAGCGCCCCAAGAGACAGTACATCAATATTTGGCCAGATTCCTCCTTGTAATGAACAAGGTCAAGGACTGTCGCGAGAAAGATGCAATTTCGTTCTTTTGCAACAATTGCATGGACAAGGGAGTCCTCAACGCCATAAGTCGCCATGACGTAGCACACTTCGCTGACTTGGCGGCCGTAGTACGGAAGTACTATGCGATGGAAAGTGCCTGGAAAACCCAAACATGATTTTGGGATAATCCGGCTCTGACAAAACCCCCAGTCCGAACTAAAAGGGCGCACTCTCATAAGTCGCCTGACTCAATTACAAAGAAGCAAAATCCCACTACAGGGCATGGAACCGTATTGGAGGGATGGCTTAACGGGCCCAGCAAAATCCATAGTAAAGCGGATACCATATCAACACACAGCCTTAGAGCATGTTGGGTACTCCGGCAGGTGGCCAAAAGCGGTGAGGATCTTCTCACCCAAAATACCTCAGAGCACCCTCCCACAGATAAAATACAGTATTAACGGTCTTCGAGACCTTCGCCTCAAATAATAAGTGTAAGCGAGCACTCCGCAGCCTTGCCGAAGTCTACCACATGGCAACAATAAATCCATGGAGCAACACGGCTATCACCTTCAATGCTAGTGACGAACCTAAATTCCGAATAGCCCGAGCACCAGCCGCTTTTGTAGCGCCCCGAGACCGATGTGCTAGGTGTCTTCCAGTTATTCACTGTTGTTGCCTTGTCATTGCTTTCATGTCATGCATTTCATATCATGTCATCATGTGCGTCGCATTTGCATACATGTTCATCTCATGCATCCGAGCATTTTCCCCGTTGTCCGTTTTGCAATCCGGCGCTCCTATGTCCTCCGGTGCCCCTTTCTACCTCTTTTCGTGTGCGGGTGTTAAACTTTTTCCGATTGAACCTAGAATTTTCATGCGGCCTTGGTTTACTACCGGTAGACCGCCTGTCAAGTTTCGTGCCATTTGGACTTCGTTTGATACTCCAACGGTTAACCGAGGGACCGAAAAGGCCTCGTGTGTGTTGCAGCCCAACACCCCTCCAAAGTGGCCCAAAACCCACCTAAGCCTCCTCCATTATCTCGGTCGTTCGATCACGATCGCGTGGCCTAAAACCGCACCTCATTTGGACTCTCCTAGCTCCCTCTACCTATAAATATGTGCTCTCCTCCGAAATCTCGCGCAGATGAAATCCTAAAAATTTCCCCGCACGCCGCCAGACATGTCCGCGCCCGCTGGACGCGTCCAGCCGCCACCTCACTCCGGCGAATCACGTCGCGACACGTCATCACTGCCGCCTCCCACCTCCAATCACGCCTCGCCACCTCAGCGCCTCCTCCCTCTCTCTCCTCCCGCGCCTCGCCAGGCCGCCGTCCATCGCCGGCACTGACGCCGCCACTCGCCCGGTGCCCGCCGCCCTCTCGCCGTTGACCTGCTGCCCGGAGGGCGCCTCCGCCGCCAGACCCTGCCGCGGCCGCACCCTAGCCGCCGCCGCGGGCTGCCTTCACCGCCGCGCCTCCGCACCTCTCGACCGGCGCCGCCCCGCGCTGCTCGCTGGAGCCCGCGCCGTCCTCGCCGGATCCAGCTCCGGCTGCCTCTCCCTCATCTTCTCCGGCGACTCCGCCGCGATTCTGGTAATCCTCAGACTCCGTTCTGCTACAGTAACCCTAGATCCAGATCCAGATTCAGTTCGGGTTGACTTTTTGACCTAATTCCAGATATTTTTTGCATACTTTAACATGCCATAACTCTGCATCCGTGGCTGCGATTCGTGCGTGTAGCATATCAAAATGTTCGTCTCGACGAGTACATCATTTCATCCCATTGCATCGTTTCCATTTGAGCTCATCTTGATGCCCTAAATGTCATTGGAAGAGGGGTATGTGATGTTTATGTCAGATCTGTTTCAGCAAATGGCCTTTTGTCATTTTTGCCATGATTAATGTGTGCATGCTATGCTCTTGAGCTCTACATGTGTTTTGTAGAATGCCATGCCATCTTTACAGGGGTGTATGCCATGTATTTTTGTGATCTTTGTGGTGACTAGCAAAAGCATGCAAAGTAGCTTACTCAATGATGCTGATTTCAGGGACTTAGAATTACACTAAATCCTTGGCCAGCTTTTGTTTTCATGCCATATGTTCATGTTGTCTCCTAGTGATCCGTGCCTCTTTTGAGGATGATCAGTAAGGATGTTTTGTTAATATTGTGGTGCTCTATCCATCCATGTCTTTGTTTGCAATTATGGAGAACCCTAGCTTGAGTCAATCGAGCTCTACTTTTGCTATAAAATGTTCCCGGCAGATTGTTGACATGCTTAGCGATTTTGCCGAGGATGTTTCTATTGATCCGTGCATGCTATGTTGTTGTTCTTGCCATGCCTACCTTCAATGACATGTCTACTTGCTGGGTGTATGCTTAGTTGGTCATGCAATGCCTCGTAGTGAGTGCATCGAGCTCGTAAACATGCCTACTTGTTAACTGTTTTGCATGCTCCAGTTTTTCACTAAGTCTGAATCTGTTTATGTTTTTGCTATTTTCACATGCTTGCAATTGTACTTTCTGATCCCTTTTGGCTCAAGGTCACTAAGGGACTTTTGTTATGTGCTTAGAGTAGCTTCATTCCATGCCTTTATTTGACATGATATATTCCTGTAGCATGTAAATATCGTGCTCTAAACATTGCTTCCTGCTGATAAATTCCTGTCTTGTTGTTATTTCACTAAGTCTGAAACCTGTTATCATTTGCACTTTTTCCATGCTTGTTTGAACCTGCTATTGAGTGAATTAGCCGTAGCTCAGTGTTCATATTTTGTCAAGAATCATGAGTGAATCCCTGCCATGTATTTTGTTGCCATGTTTGAGTGTTGTAGCATGTTGTTCTTGATGCATTTAGATGGCTACTTGCTGTTAATCGCAGACCGGTGCCATATTTGTTTTGCTTGCCATTTCCAAACCGTGCATCCGATTCCGGTGATCTTTATATCGATTTCAACCAAAATGAACTCACCTTTCCTGTGGAACTCTTGGATTTACAAGTTGAGGCCAGGTTCAATCATTCCTTTGCAAATTATGCATATGCATCACATGCCGCATCCCACATATCATGCCATGTTCATGTGTTGGTTGTTTACTATGTTTTGTGCTTCTTTCCGGTGTTGCTTCTTCGGGTTGGTTCCGATAACGTCGCGTTTGTGAGGAACCATTTGACGACGTCCGTTAGTCTTCTTCATGGACTCGTTCTTCTTGCTTGCGGGATCTCAGGCAAGATGACCATACCCTCGAAATCACTTCTATCTTTGCTTGCTAGTTACTCGCTCTTTTGCTATGCCTATGCTGCGATACCTACCACTTGCTTATCATGCCTCCCATATTGTTTAAGCCAAGCCTCTAACCCACCTTGTCCTAGCAAACCGTTGTTTGGCTATGTTACCGCTTTGCTCAGCCCCTCTTATAGCATTGTTAGTTGCAGGTGAAGATTGGAGTTTGTTCCTTGTTGGACCATGGATATTTTGTTGGGATATCACAATATCTCTTATTTAATTAATGCATCTATATACTTGGTAAAGTGTGGAAGGCTCGGCCTTATGCCTGGTGTTTTGTTCCACTCTTGCCGCCCTAGTTTCCGTCATATCGGTGTTATGTTCCCGGATTTTGCGTTCCTTACACGGTAGGGTTATAATGGGAACCCCTTGACAGTTCTCCTTGAATAAAACTCCTCCAGCAAGGCCCAACATTGGGTTTACCATTCGCCACCTAGCCTTTTCCCTTGGGAGTCGCGCATCCCGAGGGTCATCTTTATTTTAAACCCCCGGGCCAGTGCTTGTCTAAGTGTTGGTCCAAACTGAGCGATGTCCGGGGCTACCAGGGGAAACTCTGGGCTGGCCTACCCGACGTCTTGCTCATCCGATGTGCCCTGAGAATGAGATATGTGCAGCTCCTATCGGGATTTGTTGGCACATCTGGGTGGCTTTGCTGGTCTTGTTTTACCATTGTCGAAATGTCTTGTAACCGGGATGCCGAGTCTGATCGGATTGTCTTGGGAGAAGGAATATCCTTCGTTGACCGTGAGAGCTTGTGATGGGCTAAGTTGGGACACCCTGCAGGGATTTGAACTTTCAAAAGCCGTGCCCGTGGTTATGGGCATATGGGAATTTGTTAATGTCCGGTTGTAGAAAACCTGAAGTTGATCTTAATTAAAATACATCAACCGCGTGTGTAGCTGTGATGGTCTCTTCTCAGCGGGGTCCAAGAAGTGAACACGGCGTTGGAGTTATGTTTGGTGTAGGTTGTTCTAGGATCACTTCTTGATCATAGTTTCTCGACCGTGCTTTGCCTTCTCTTCTCGCTCTCATTTGCGTATGCTAGCCACCATATATGCTAGTCGCTTGCTGCAGCTCCACCTCATACCTTTTACCCTTCCTATAAGCTTAAATAGTCTTGATCGCGAGGGTGTGAGATTGCTGAGTCCCCGTGACTCACAGATACTTCCAAAACCAGTTTGCAGGTGCCGATGTTACCAAGCAGGTGATGCAACCGAGCTCAACGAGGAGCTCGATGAAGATCTTGTCCTTTGTGTTGTTTCATTCTAGTTGATCAGTAGTGGAGCCCAGTTGGGGTCGATCGGGGATCTGTGTAGCTTTTGGGGTAGTCTTCTTTTATTTTGGTTCCATATTCGGACCTTGATTGTATCTGGACGATGTAATGCTTTATTCATGTAATTATGTGAAGTGGCGATTGTAAGCCAACTATGTATCTCTTTCCCTTATGTATTACATGGGTTGTGTGAAGATTACCTCACTTGCGACATTGCTTTCAATGCGGTTATGCCTCTTAGTCATGCCTCGACACGTGGGAGAGATAGCCGCATCGAGGGCGTTACAAGTTGGTATTCAGAGCCTTCCCCGACCTCAGTAGCCCCCTGCTTGATCGAATCGTTGGCGTTGTTGAGTCTAGAAAAAAATGTTTTGAGTCATTTAGGATTATATATATCGGAGAGTTAGGAATTCTTTTTACTCCTCAGTCCCTTCGTTGCTATGGTGAGGCATCCTGACATAGAGTTTTGACTCTTCTCTTCTCAAATTTCACTAAAAAAAATTTAGGATCACGCGGGTATCTTGGAATCGTTCCGATCGATTTGTTACGAGAACATTGTTCTTGGTGCCTCCTCACATTTAGGGGTTGTGGCAGTGTCCCGGGGAGTTGAGCTCCGAGGTGTTGTCATCACAATTTTATCGTTGCAGTTCTGGAATACCTGAGTTTCGCCGACATCGAAAATCTCTTTTATGCAGTTGTTGGTGAGATAACCTCGATGCCACCTAGTACTGGGGCGGGAGTTCAGGAGCATTGCCATAACTCGTATAACGGATGCTTTTCGAAGGTTGAGGTAAATGATTTCCGTAGGTTTCTTGGTTATGTGTTGAAGGATCAATACAGCTGGATGTAGGATTTGCTAGTTTTGGGTGAGATATTATGCTTCCCCTGTATCCCCAACACCTGATTGCATAACTGGAAAATTTTGGGAGTTTATAAGTGGGAATTCAAGTAGCTCTTAGGATATCTTTCTGACAAATGTATGATATGAAATTGGGGTTTGACGTCTAGTGGTCCGCCTATCCACGGTTGGTTTTACAGTGGTCTCGTTGTGTCTTAACGAGTCCTTGGCTATGCTGACTCGGGGACGCTTCGTATGTCATGTGCACTACCTTGTACATGATGGTGATGTACGATCGAGCCCGTGTAGGCCCCACCACGAAAACTTCGGACGAAATCTCTATCATATGTTTGTTCAGGCTTATTCTGCAAACCAATCCTTTGTTTTAATTTCAGTTGTGGTATTCTGGTTGCTTCAATGTCAAGTGTTGATTCCATACCTTCACTAAGCGGTGTTCTCATATTTCTATGTGAATACTAATCCTTCTTGATAATCGAGATTGTCATGTCAATCCCTTTTCAACCCATGTGTCTCTCTTCAAGTGGATCCGATCATTTCAACTTTAGCAAGATCAATTATCAGTTCTTCTCAACGGTGTTTGCTTCATTCGTTCCAAGTTGCCTTTGTTTTCCCACCCACCCACCCATTTTTTTCAAGGACTTGGATTTCTTAGTTCGTTATCCATTTTATGGATATGAAGTCTCTCCATTCTTTTTAGTCAATGTTCTTATCCGGTGATTCTCATGAAGATTCTAACAGAGCCTCAAGTTCATCATCATTCATTCTTTTTCTTCTTTGGTGGATTCAAATCAAGCTTTTGGTATTGATCATATTCCTTTTCCTCGTTTCAAATACCTTCTCATACCGGTGCACATCATAATCATTCACTTTTCGCTATTCTTTGTTCTGGAGTGCTCAAGATATCTTGAAGATTCGTGTTTGCACTCTGCATTCATTCAAGCTCTTTCGAGGATGTTATCTCATTCAAGTCATTTAATTCAACTGGTGCAACCTCTCTTTTAATTCATTTCGACGGTGTTTCTTTGAGTGGACCCTAACCCATAGGTCTTTTCCCAGGATCTTACCTGACTCTTCTTATTTTCACGGAGCTTTTCTCAATCTTCTAAAGTTTGACGTAAGAATGATTTGTCATCAATCAAATGTTTTTCCCCAAGTTCTTTCAAATTCTTTTCATCGGAGGTTCATCATTTCTAATTTTCATTTCGGAGTGTCTCAACAATTCATGATGGTGTTTCTCATCATCATTCTCAACATTTGAAGACCGACGAAGAGTTTCTCTTCAATCATATCCGTTTCTCTCATAATTGTTTTCAATTGCGAGAATCCTTTTTCACCCATCCAGAGTAATTCAGAGTATTTTCAGTTTGATTCTCCGAAGCCCATCATCTCATAATTATTCATTCCCAGCTTTCAGTTATCGTTTTCCTAATCATACCGGTGCATCGATCAAATATCCTATAACCAGTTCTTGATCTCTTCGTTCTCATGTGTCTAAATCCCCCTTAAGCTTCTTCGTTGATTCGCTAATTCTTCCCGGCATTTCTTTATCTTTTCTTCATTCATTTTCAATTCTTACGGTGGTTCATTCAAGATTTCTCTTCCTTCGTTTATCATATCAATTTATTCGTTGCTTCAATCATACCGGTGGTTCATTGAAGACCTTCCCAAGTTTGCGATATATCTATCTTAATCCTTTCTACGAGAATAAGTAGCATGCCAAATCCAATATGGGTCATCATTTAATTGGTGAAGGATACGCATAACATAATTCTTATTATTGTTTCATCAAAGTGATCTAATTTCCTGCTTTTCGGAGTGGTTCATCATATCACATTCTCGGTTCGAGATGCTTTATCTTTTCTTCCGGAGTTCCAAGTTTTCACTTTATCTCATCGCAAAAGTTCCATCCAATCATCGCAAGGTTTCACCTTGTGTTTTTAACTTCTTTTTCCTTTCGTCTTCATCATCCTTTTGTTACCGGAGTTCTTCATGGATGTTCTACATGATGGTTCATCAAGGACTTAATCCGTTCTCGAAACTTTCATCAAGATTCTTTTCTGAGGAGTTCAAGCATTCTCCATGTTGCAATCCAGAGTGCAATTCTTTCTTCCGTATCATTGGAGGTGGTATTACGTCATTCTTGATAATTTGAGTTCATGCTTCATGATTCACATATTGTTAAGAATGAGGTATTTTAAATCCATCAATCTCTTCATTGGAGTTATATTGGGTTATATTTCACCTAAAGCCTTCCCTAAGGATTTTCGCTATCATGGTGTTTATAATTGACCCAAGTTTCTTCTTTTATCCTTCCGGTGAAATAAGTTCTCGTCTCCTTGTTGATATCAATCCAATTCTTTTTCCCGTGAGTGGCAGGTTGTCACCTCATAATTTGAGATGTATTCCATAAGACCATATCAAGTTTATCCTTTTGTTGTTGTATTTCCAACAACTTCGTTCGACCCTACTCTTAAAGATGCCTTTTCAAGCTTTTTTGTGGCAGAAGTTGGCTTTTCCTTCTCCATTCTCCTATTTCAATTATCTATCTTCTATTCTTTTGTTCCGGAGGTATTGTGTTGTTGCTCTCTTCACTCATCATCTCGTTTTGCCAAAGATCATGCTCTTTTCATGCCTATCCATTTAACCGGAGTGTGTGCCCGCTTCTCAAGTTCTTCATTTTATCAAGCCTTGCATATCTTCCCAACCGAAGTGTTGTTCGAATTTGTTCTTCCTTGTTCCTTTTACTAACGGGGTGCTTTCAACTTCGCTCTTTCTCGTTGCATTCTTTCTTTCAATTTGTTCAACCTCTCAAGGCCCGTGGTTTCACTCATTTGTCAAAGAAGCAACTTAGTCTTACCTCTTCTCTTTCTCTTCCGTTTTCCCTCCGGTGCCATTCTAGATCTCAGGACGAGATCCTCTCGTAGTGGTGGAGTGTTGTAGCACCCCGAGACCGATGTGCCAGGTGTCTTCCAGTTATTCGCTGTTGTTGCCTGGTCATTGCTTGCATGTCATGCATTTCATATCATGTCATCATGTGCATCGCATTTGCATACATGTTCGTCTCATGCCTCCGAGCATTTTCCCCGTTGCCCGTTCTGCAATCCGGCGCTCCTATGTCCTCCGGTGCCCCTTTCTACCTCTTTTCGTGTGCGGGTGTTAAACGTTTTTGGATTGGACCGAGACTTGTCATGCGGCCTTGGTTTAATACCGGTAGATCGCCTCTCAAGTTTCGTGCCATTTGGACTTTGTTTGATACTCCAACGGTTAACCGAGGGACCGAAAACGCCTCGTGTGTGTTGCAGCCCAACACCTCTCCAAAGTGGCCCAAACCCCACCAAAGTCTCCTCCATCATCTCGGTCGTTCGATCATGATCGCGTGGCCGAAAACCGCACCTCATTTGGACTCTCCTAGCTCCCTCTACCTATAAATATGTGCTCTCCTCCGAAATCTCGCGTAGATGAAATCCTAAAAATTTCCCCGCACGCCGCCGGACATGTCCGCGCCCGCCGGACGCGTCCAGCCGCCACCTCACTCCGGCGAATCACGTCGCGACACGTCAGCACCGCCGCCTCCCACCTCCAATCACGCCTCGCCACCTCAGCAACTCCTCCCTCTCTCTCCTCCCGCGCCTCGCCAGGCCGCCGTCCATCGCTGGGCACCGACGCCGCCGCTCGCCCGGTGCCCGCCACCTTGTCGCCGTTGACCCGCTGCCCAGAGGGCGCCTCCGCCGCCAGACCCCGCCGCGGCCGCGCCCTAGCTGCCGCCGCGGACTGCCTTCACTGCCGTGCCTCCGCACCTCTCGACCGGCGCCGCCCCGCGCTGCTCGCCGGAGCCCGCGCCGTCCTCGCCGTATCCAGCTCCGGCCGCCTCTCCCTCATCTTCTCCGGTGACTCCGCCGCGATTCCGGTGATCCTAGGACTCCGTTCCGCTATAGTAACCCCAGATCCAGATCCAAATTCAGTTCGGGTTGACTTTTTGACCTAATTCCAGATATTTTTTTTGCATATTTTAACATGCCAGAACTCTGCATCCGTGGCTGCGGTTCGTCCGTGTAGCATATCAAAATGTTCGTCTCGACGAGTACATCATTTCATCCCATTGCATCATTTTCATTTGAGCTCATCTTGATGCCCTAAATGTCGTTGGAAGAGGGCTATGTGATGTTTATGTCAGATCTGTTTCAGCAAATGGCCTTTTGTCATTTTTGCCATGACTAATGTGTGCATGCTATGAACTTGAGCTCTACATGTGTTTTGTAGAATGCCATGCCATCTTTACAGGGGTGTATGCCATGTATTTTTGTGATCTTTGTGGTGACTAGCATGATTTCAGGGACTTAGAATTTCACTAAGTCCTTGGCCTGCTTTTGTTTTTATACCATATGTTCATGTTGTTTCCTAGTGATCCGGGCCTCTTTTGAGGATGATCAGTAATGATGTTTTGTTAATATTGTGGTGCTCTATCCATCCATGTCTTTGTTTGCAATTATGGAGCACCCTAGCTTGAGTCAATCGAGCTCTACTTTTGCTACAAAATGATCCTGGCAGATTGTTGACATTTTAGCGATTTTGCCGAGGATGTTGCTATTGATCCGTGCATGCTATGTTGTTGTTCTTGCCATGACTAGCTTCTATGCCATGTCTATTTGTGGGTGTATGCTTAGTTGGTCACGCAATGCCTCATAGTGAGTGCATCGAGCTCGTAAACATGCCTACTTGTTAACTGTTTTGCATGCTCCAGTTTTTCACAAAGTCTGAATCTGTTTATGTTTGTGCTATGTTCACATGCTTGCAATTGTACTTTCTGATCCCTTTTGGCTCAAGGTCACTAAGGGAATTTTGTTATGTGCTTAGAGTAGATTCATGCCATGACTTGCTGTGCCATGATATATTCCTGTAGCATGTACTTATCGTGCTCTAAACATTGCTTCCTGCTGATAAATTCCTGTCTTGTTGTTATTTCACTAAGTCTGAAACCTGTTATCATTTGTACTTTTGCCATGCTTGTTTGAACCTGCTATTGAGTGAGTTAGCTGTAGCTCAGTGTTCATCTTTTGTCAAGCATCATGAGTGGATCCCTGCCATGTATTTTGTTGCCATGTTTGAGTGTTGTAGCATGTTGTTCTTGATGCATTTAGATGGCTACTTGCTGTTAATCGGAGGCCGGTGCCATATTTGTTTTGCTTGCCATTTCCAAACCGTGCATCCGATTACGGTGATCTTTATATCGATTTCAACAGAAATCAACTCACCTTTCCAGTGGCACTATTGGATTTCCATGTTGAAGCCAGGTTCAATCATTCCTTTCCAAATCATGCATATGCATCACATACCGCATCCCGCATATCATGCCATGTTCATGTGTTGGTTGTTTACTATGTTGTGTGCTTCTTTCCGGTGTTGCTTCTTCGGGTTGGTTCCGATAATGTCGTGTTTGTGAGGACCCGTTCGACTATGTGCGTTTGTCTTCTTCATGGACTCGTTCTTCTTCCTTGCGGGATCTCAGGCAAGATGACCATACCCTCAAAATCACTTCTATCTTTGCTTGCTAGTTGCTTGCTCTTTTGCTATGCCTATGCTGCGATACCTACCACTTGCTTATCATGCCTCCCATATTGTTTAAGCCAAGCCTCTAACCCACCTTGTCCTAGCAAACCGTTGTTTGGCTATGTTACCGCTTTGCTCAGCCCCTCTTATAGCGTTGTTAGTTGCAGGTGAAGATTGGAGTTTGTTCCTTGTTGGAACATGGATATTTTGTTAGGATATCACAATATCTCTTATTTAATTAATGCATCTATATACTTGGTAAAGGGTGGAAGGCTCGGCCTTATGCCTGGTGTTTTGTTCCACTCTTGCCGCCCTAGTTTCCGTCATATCGGTGTTATGTTCCCGGATTTTGCGTTCCTTACACGTTTGGGTTATAATGGGAACCCCTTGACAGTTCGCCTTGAATAAAACTCCTCCAGCAAAGCCCAACATTGGTTTTATCATTCGCCACCTAGCCTTTTTCCCTTGGGAGTCACGCATCCCGAGGGTCATCTTTATTTTAAACCCCCGGGCCAGTGCTTGTCTAAGTGTTGTTGGTCCAAACTGAGCGATGTCTGAGGCTACCAGGGGTAACTCTGGGCTGGCCTACCCGACGTCTTGCTCATCCGGTGTTTCCTGAGAATGAGATATGTGCAGCTCCTATCGGCATTTGTCGGCACATCTGGGTGGCTTTGCTGGTCTTGTTTTACCATTGTCGAAATGTCTTGTAACCGGGATGCCGAGTCTGATCGGATTGTCTTGGGAGAAGGAATATCCTTCGTTGACCATTGCGGCTTGTGATGGGCTAAGTTGGGACACCCCTGCAGGGATTTGAACTTTCGAAAGCCGTGCCCGCGGTTATGGGCAGATGGGAATTTGTTAATGTCCGGTTGTAGAAAACCTGAAGTTGATCTTAATTAAAATACATCAACCGCGTGTGTAGCCATGATGGTCTCTTCTCGGCGGGGTCCGGGAAGTGAACACTGCGTTGGAGTTATGTTTGGCGTAGGTTGTTCTAGGATCATTTCTTGATCATAGTTTCTCGACCGTGCTTTGCCTTCTCTTCTCGCTCTCATTTGCGTACGCTAGCCACCATATATGCTAGTCGCTTGCTGCAGCTCCACCTCATACCTTTTACCCTTCCTATAAGCTTAAATAGTCTTGATCGCGAGGGTGTGAGATTGCTGAGTCCCCGTGACTCACAGATACTTCCAAAACCAGTTTGCAGGTGCCGATGTTACCAAGCAGGTGACGCAACCGAGCTCAAGGAGGAGCTCGATGAAGATCTTGTCCTTTGTGTTGTTTCGTTCTAGTTGATCAGTAGTGGAGCCCAGTTGAGGTCGATCGGGGATCTGTATAGCTTTTGGGTAGTCTTCTTTTATTTTGGTTCCGTAGTCGGACCTTGATTATATCTGGATGATGTAATGCTTTATTCATGTAATTGTGTGAAGTGGCGATTGTAAGCCAACTATGTATCTCTTTCCCTTATGTATTACATGGGTTGTGTGAAGATTACCTCACTTGCGACATTGCTTTCAATGCGGTTATGCCTCTATGTTGTGCCTCGACACGTGGGAGATATAGCCGCTTCGAGGGCGTTACAGCTTTGGTCCTCAGTCCAATTATGGACGGCTTTCGGCTCATTAAGGTGCTCATGGACAGCGGCAGCGGATTAAACCTCATTTATGAGGAAACTCTCCAAAAAATGGAAATAGACAGCAACCATATTGAGCAAAGCAGTACGACCTTCCGAGGAATCATCCCTAGTCGGGAGGTACGTTGCGCTGGGAAAATCACACTTGATGTGGTATTCGGCACTCCGGAGAATTACAGGTCCGAAGAAATTACATTCCAAGTGGCCCCGTTCAGTAGCGGATACCATGCCCTTCTAGGGCGGGAGGCATTCACGATTTTTCAAGCCATACCCCATTACGGGTACATGAAGCTCAAAATTCCCGGACCCAAGGGAATTATCACTCTAGCTAGTGATCCGGACATAGCACTCCGCGCCGAGAACAAAACAGCCACACTAGCCCTCGAGGCATTATCCGAAGCCCTTGTGGCGGAGGAGTTAACTGCGCTGCACTCCATGATGGACAGGGACGACGTGATACTAGACAAAAGATCCAAGTCCACATCCTTTAAACCAGCGGACTAAATAGTTAAATTCCAAGTCCATCCAATGGACCCTACAAAAACAGCATCCATTGGGGCACAATTAGACCCCGCTGTAGACGCCGCACTACGGGAGTTTCTGTGCGAGAATTGGGATATATTCGCCTGGCATCCTTCAGACATGCCAGGAATCCCACGCAGATTGACCGAGCATAGCCTTAATATTCTAAAAGGATTCAAGCCAGTCAAGCAGACTCTTCGGCGTTTCTCTGAACCTAAGCGACAAGCCATGGGAGAGGAGCTGGCCAAGCTGCTGGAAGCCGGATTCATTAAAGAAATAAAACATTCGAATTGGCTAGCAAACCTGGTGATGGTACCAAAGAAGGACAAATCCTGGCGCCTATTTGTCGACTTCAAAGACCTTAATAAGGCTTGCCCAAAGGATCCCTTCCCACTCCCACGCATCGATCAAATCATCGATGCTACCGCAGGACACGAATCATTGTGCTTCCTTGATGCATACTCCGGTTACCACCAGATTAAGATGACGGAGTCTGATCAAGACGCAACGGCATTTATCATGCCATACGGCCCCTTCTGTTTTAACACAATGCCCTTCGGGCTCAAAAACGCCGGCGCAACATATCAGCGCATGATCCAGACATGTCTGGAAAAGCAGATCGGTAAGACTGTGGAGGCATATGTAGACGATGTGGTCATTAAAACCAGACACATCGACTCTTTAATAGACGACTTGAGGCTCACGTTCACCAATCTCTGAACATACGACATTAAGCTCAATCCGGAAAAATGCGTTTTCGGCATTCCCGCCGGAAAGCTCCTGGGCTTCATCGTCTCCTGTAGAGGAATCGAAGCAAATCCGGCTAAAATCTAAGCTCTGTCGCAGTTGGCTATCCCAACTGACCTCAAGCAAATCCAGAAATTGACTGGATGTGTGGCGGCTTTAAGCCGCTTTATCTCCCGATTAGGAGAAAAGGCACTTCCCCTTTATCGCCTTCTTCGGTGCACCGAACACTTCGAGTGGACGGACGCAGCCACGGCCGGACTGGAAGAAATAAAAGCCATCCTGCCACCAACCCAATCCTGGCCACGCCAACTGTTAGCGAACCAATGCTATTATATATAGTGGCAACTCACCAAGTTGTAAGCGCAGTGCTCGTCGTCGAACGAGAGATGGACGGACATAAATTCCCACTTCAAAAGCCGGTATATTATGTATCCACCGTCCTCACTCCATGCAAATCACAGTACCCTCATTACCAAAAGATAGCATAGGCGGTATTTATGGCATCCCGGAAATTACGACACTACTTTCAGGAGTGTTCGATTACGGTGGCCTCCGAAGTACCACTCAATGACATAATAAACAACCGCGATGCCACGGGCCGGATTGCCAAATGGGCCATCGAGCTCCTCCCGTTCGGCATAACATATAAGCCACGACGAGCCATTAAGTCGCAAGTACTGGCCGATTTTGTTGCCAAATGGATAGAAGCCGAACTCCCTAAAGAGTATGGCGCATACTCCAATTGGATCATGCACTTCGACGGCTCTAAAATGCTGGCTGGTCTGGGGGTTGGTGTCGTCTTGACGTCCCCCACCAGAGATACGGTGCAATACGTGATCCAAATACTATATACAGACTCCAATAACACAGCCGAATATGAGGCCCTATTACACGGCCTCCGGATGGCAGTCTCCATGGGCATCCAACGCCTAGAGGTGCGTGTGTAGCGACCTGACCCGAATGGATCACGTCTACTGTGCTACGGTGTCATCCCTGGATCAGTAATGCTAACACCACACAGTACATCGAGGTTTTATAGCAGAGTTGCAATCACACACTTATTACATCGATGGCTCAAAAAGAACTTATTACAATAAATATGGCAGAAGGCCATATAATATCGATAACAGCGGAAGACTCGGAAGATAAATGGGTCCATCAACTCCAGCGGCATCACTGAGTATAGAACCACGACCTAAACGCACCTCAATCATCGTCTGAAAAGTCTGCAACATTAACGTTGCAGCCCGAAAAACGGGTCAGCACATGGAATATGCTGGCAAAGTAACACATAGAGAGTAATGGAATGAAACAGCTATACTATATGCATATATGGCTGGTGGAAAGCTCTATGGTTACAGTTTTGCGTAAAGCCAGTTTTTCCCTACTGCAAAGGAATAAATTTTAATTAACTATCATGGTGGTTGTGAAACATTGAGAATGGTTGACAGCATTCTCAATCCCAATTAAAAGTAATTAAAACCCAATAACATTAATTAGAAGTAACATGTTGAGATTCACAATGATATTCAAGTACTAGATACTCAAGTTGTCCATAACCGGGGACACGGCTAATCATGATTAGTTTGTTACTCTTCAGAGGTTTGCGCACTTTTCCCCACATGACTCGATCGCCTCCGTTTGTTTTCTCGCACTACATGGTGTTTGAGAAACGGATGACCGAGACATAGTCTTTCAGAAGCACTAGCACCTTACATGTGGGGTAGACCGGTACACCTACATCCCCTACATCTGCTAGTCCACCCCGTAAGAGTTCGCACAACTTAGTCAACTATGCCAGAGCCCATAGTAGCATGTGGCTGCACACGGAAGTTTCTAGCATGAATTATCTTATGATCCCTTTGAGCCTGGGTGGCGGTCCAAAAAAAAACAGGCAAGTCCTGATAGACATCAGGTGCCTCAATCCACCCAGATGTGTGTTTAAGTTGCCACCTTAGATAAACCATTAAAATTATCAATCTCACATCTGTCATGGATATCACTCACCCAATCCACGTCTACTAGCATAGCATGGCATAATAAGCAAACGTAGAAGTAACTCCCAAAGGTTTCATAATAATACAGGTAATAGGTACTACCTCATCTACTTCCCATCCCACAATTTAATTAGATCCTAATCATGCAATGTGTGAGGATTGATCTAATGCAATAAAACTGGGTTGTAGAAAAGGTATGATCAAAGTGTTACTTGCCTTGCTGATGATCCGCGAGTCCTAGGGTTTCAAAGTAACAAGCGGCGCAATCCGGGTAATCTATCGCAGACAAACAACAAGCATACAATAAGTACTCATCTAATGCACAGGTAAAACTCGAACAAGAGATCGAACCAGGTAGTTCAACTTAAGAACTCTGGTTGCAAAGAAAGAAAGAACCGAACAAAGAAATCAAACGGCGAAAGAAAACAACTCGGTTCTAGCAAGTTGAAACTAGGTCAAAATTTTACTGTAACAAAAGCTTGTTCAAGTTGATTAGACGGAACGGCGGTTTCGAGACGAAACTCCAGGCGCTTGAATCACCTGATTCCGATAAACGAGCGGAAAAATAGACTAGAAAGAAGATCGGATCTGAGATCGCGATCGCGGAATAAATCCGACGAAAAGAAAAAGAAGAACGGTTAAACGAACGGACGTTCGTTAACCTAGAAGAATCCGGTGATCACGTTCGTTAGGACGAACGGTCCGGCGAACGGTCCAAAGCAACTAAATCGGAGAAGAAAACGAATCCGATCTAGGGTTTTGGAGAAGAAAACCGATCGAAAAACTGATGTAGAAAACCGGAACGGTTTAGAGAAGAAAAGAATCGGAACGATTAGAAGAAGACGATCCGAGGAAAAGAATAGATGTAGCGCGGGGCAACCTTGGCGAGGTCTCCGGTGAGCGGGGCTCCGGCGGCGTCGGCGTTGGGCGGCGGCGGCAAGGTGCGGCGGCGGCGCGGGTGAGGTGGTGCGGCGGCGGTGACGCAGGGCGCGGTGTGATGCGGCGCGACGGCGGTGATGCAGGGCACGGTGTGATGGAGAGCTTTGATTTGATGTGTTTAGAGGGGGGGGTGCTTGGGTATTTATATTGGGTAGGGGAGGGGTTTACTTGGGGTAGAGGACAAGGAATTAGAATAGGAGTAGGAAAGATCTAGAAAATAAACGGAGTAGGACTAAAGAAAATGAAATAAGGAAAAGGGGACAAGGGGGCGCCCTAGAATCCTAAAAGGATTCGGTCCTAGCAAGAGGCGGCGGCGGCCGACCGGCTGGCTCGGCGCCTAGCGCCTGGGAGCACGGTTGTAGGTGGCTTGGCTTGGGCCTTTGGCCCAAGGCGCTGCTCAATTTTTTTTAAATAGTTTCCTCGCGCAGAAAATAAAATTAAAAAGGGATCTAAACGAACTCCGAAAAATCTAAAGTAAATTTTCCCCGACTCCTAAAAATGAGCCGAACAAAATGAACTTTTCTCCGGACCTAAAATGCAATTTTCGAAAACGTGCATTTTTCCCTATCCAAATAAAATGCAAATAAAACTCCGGCAAGCAAAATTGATCTATTTATTATATCTTCATTTTTCCTAAAATTGGGAAAGTCATATTATTCCCTCTCTCATATTTTGACACCGGAAAAATTATTGAAGATAAAATAAATAAATCAAATGATTCTATTTTCAAAATTCGAGAGAACTCTCAAATATGAAAATAACGAAATCTCCAACTCTCTCCGAGGGTCCTTGAGTTGCGTGAAATTTCTAGGATCAACCAAAATGCAAGAAAATATGATATGCATATGATCTAGTGTATAACATTCCAAATTGAAAATTTGGGATGTTACAGCGTGGGGACTCGAACCTCGCAATATCCCAAATAAATGGAGACTTCGATGCTAAGGATCCAAAAATGGCGGCATATCGCAACACCGTCCTCAAAATATCAGCTCGGTTCGAGGGGCTTGAATTCCACCATGTGGCTCGGGAAAACAACCAGGCGGCGGACATCCTAGCCCGTATCGGCGCTAAACGCGACCCTGTCCCACCGAACATCTTCCTGGAAAGATATTTAAAGCAAAAATAGTCCGGACCCGACCACAACCCCAGATACCGAATACTCTGACACAATCGGAGGCTCTGCCACCGAAATAACACCTTCAGCCCATGTGATAATGGCCGTCATCGCCCCGTGGACAGAACCATTCCTGGCCTACCTAATTAGACAGGAATTACCCGAGGACCAAAATGAGGCCCGCTGCATAGTGCGTCGATCTAAAGCCTACAAGGTCCATGAGGGAGAGCTTTATAAGAAAAGCACAACCGGAGTCCTTCAAAGGTGCATCTCCGAAGTGGAAGGGTGGAAGCTTTTGGCAGAAATTCATGCCGGACTCGGCGGCCACCACGCCGCAGCCCGGGCCCTTGTAAGCAAGGCCTTCCGTACAGGTTTTTATTGGCCGACGGCCCAGGCAGATGCACAACATCTGGTACAACATTGTGTTGGTTGCCAGCTTTTCGCAAACCAAAGCCACATGCCACCTACCGCCCTCCAAACAATCCCCATTACTTGGCCCTTTGCGGTCTGGGGGCTCGATATGGTCGGACCCCTCAAAGGGGGAACCCATAAGAAAAAATACTTACTGGTCATGGTGGATAAATTCACCAAATGGATAGAAGCCAAACCTGTCAAAACGGCTGAATCCAGATTGGTGATAGAGTTCATATCCGGGGTTGTACACCGTTATGGCGTCCCCCACAGCATCATCACTGAAAACGGCAAGAACTTTACAGCCGACGAGGTGAAACTTTGGTGCAGCAACATGGGCATCAAGCTCGATTATGCTTCTGTCTATCATCCACAAACTAACGGTCAAGTTGAATGATCGAATGGTCTTATCATGAGCGGCATTAAACCCAGATTAGTCCGATCTTTAAAGAATCAGACACTCATTGGGTAGAGGAGCTCGACTCCGTACTTTGGGGGCCGTGGACCACGTGGAATCGCACTACCGGATACACAACGTTTTTTATGGTGTACGGCGCCGAGGCAGTGCTGCCTTGCGACATAATTCATGACTCACCTTGAATGCACATGTACGAAGAAAGAGAGGCCGAGCTCGATCAGCAGGATAGTTTGGATGCCCTGGAGGAGGAGCGCGATGTGGCAAAAGCCCGTTCCGCATTCTATCAGCAACATGCTCGAAGGTATCAAAGCAGAGAAGTGCGGGCCAAAACCTATAACGTTGGCGAACTAGTTCTACGCCTGTCGGAGAAGAAAAAGAACAAGCTCAAGCCCAAATGGGAAGGTCCCTTGATTATCGACCAGGTTTTGACCGGTGGAGCGTACCGTCTACGGGATGCATCAAATAATCGACTCGAGCCAAACCCATGGAACGCAGCTAGACTCCGAAGATTCTACGCCTAGCGCCGGACTCTTTGTTCGTCTCCTTACCTCCATGAATTTTTCGCACATCTGTTTATTTCTCTCTTTCTTTCTCTCTTTTCTCTTCAAGGCCCTAAAGGGCTACACTTATGTCTTGGTTACACAATCTTGACGCGCTAACCGCGCTCAATATACCTGGGGGCTTCCTATACAGAAGCTTAATATAATTACCTTTCCGGGCTTTATGCCTTGCACATGTGTTATTCTTCCGCATGTACCTTTTTTCGCCATTATATGCATCGATATGACTTAAGTTTTGGCCAAGCTGGGTTGCCTGGCTCTTATATCTATGCCCTACGTTCCCGTTAATTCGGCTAGGGCATAAGGGGAGCACCTCTGCGATTGTTACTGCCGGTTCAGCCGGATGTGTACCTCAGACTAGGTGAAGCAGAAAGCTAGCGTTCTTAAAGGAATATTCGGTCGGCGAATAAAATATGACTTTCATTTCAATTATTACACGCCCCCAGATGTTTTTAGCCCGCGTCTCGCAGTTCAGACATGCACATTAGGGCATGCGTACCCAGGGAAAGGAACCCTTAACGGAACTATTCTCCCTAGAAGATGTTTCTTACTATCCATGTAATATAACATAGCTAGTTGGATACTTGTCTGTTCAAGCACTTATGACCCCTACGCCTGGTTTCCATGCATACCCCGGTTTTTATATAACCGAGTGGGTATTAGGATACACTCCGGACTATCGGGTCCAGAGGTTGAAGTGAAAAGGTCCGCCATGACAAATGATTTACAATCCGGCTAGGGACATTACATATGTCACTTGAAGTACATAGTCACTAAGACTGATTAAATTCTTCTTCTATACCATCTAATAGGCTGTCTAGCCTACAATCTTGTTGGGAATACTTTGCGGCTAATTCTACTTGATCATACACTAAACTGGCGGGGATCTGTTTCCCATCGGGCCCCATAGGTCCGACCTTGGCCATGTGGTTTGGGTCAGCCTTGGTATATCGTGTCTTCACCATAGCCCAGGCTTCCCTCGCACCTTGTCCGCAGGCTGATATCTTCCATAATTGGAAGCGCCGCCGCGCTCCCTTGAGCTTCTCTATAAGCTCCCCCATGCCTCCTGGCGGGGACGCGGATGGCCACAAGGCTTGAGCAATACTCTGCATCACCTGCCGAACTTGTTCGTGCAGTTATGAGAGCTCTGGTAGAAGATCACCCGAAGACCCGAGAATCTTGAGCAACTCCGGCAACACCACTAACATCATCTGGATTGGATTCTTCTTGAGCAACCATTGCTTTCCCATCTCTCTTTTTGAGCTTGGAGTTCAAAGGATTTGGCAGCTTCTTCTTGGGAAAGGTCTTGGGAAACCTTGGTTTATCTTCTCTCTTCTCATAAGGGCACTCGTTGGAGAAGTGGTTGGTTTCTTCATAGTTGTAGCATTTTCTTACTTTCTTCTTTTGAAACCTACCCTTGAATTTTCCCGCGCTAAACTTCTTGACAAAGAGAGCCATGTCTTCATATGAAGAGCCCTCATCGGATTCAACCTCATCACCATCTTCTTCATCATCATCATCATCTTCTTCACTTTGCTCATCTTCACATACATGCTTGGCCTTCAATGCAAGATTGATCTTCGATGATGGAGTACCATGCATGGCAAGATGCTTTGTAGCATTTGCCTTTGACTCTTCAAATAGTTGGAAAGTGGATATGATGTCATCTGTAGTCATTTCCTTGAAGTCATGGTGTTGTCTGATGTCCCATACCATCTGATGGTGATATGGAGCAAGAGCATGGAGAAACTTGTCCACAAGGAATCACTTAGTCATGTTAAATCCATCTTGTGTCTTGTCACACTCACACGACTCAATATCAGCAGTGAGAGTCATGAGACGCTCAAGGAGTTGATTTGGAGTTTCCCCTTTCTCCATACAAAAGTTTTGCAATTGTCCCTTGGCAATTTCATATTGAGCACTCCGGAGGGTGGAGGTACCGGTCTTGGATCTTATAATACTTTCCCATAATTCCTTGGCACTTGTGATGTGTATGAAAGGTCTCCTTTGCTTTTCAACCATACCTCTCCTTATACACATGATTGCAGTGTCATTGAGATTCTTGTCATAAATTTCTCTTGGTGTAGGATTCTTTGGATCAACCACATGGTAACCATACTCCAAGATCTCTAGCATCTCATCGTTTCCATATCGAAGATGATCCTGCATAGCAACTCTCCACAAAGCAAAATCGGAAGTGGCATCAAGTAAAGGAGTTTTGCCCTGAGAGTTATATTTTGGTTTCTCAACTTGGGGTATTGCATAAAGCCAAGGAACACTAGAGTGTTCATTGCTAGGAGGTTGTTGACCAAGTGACGGAATAGGCACAGTTGGCCTCGAGGCCGCACCACCCAAAAGTGGTGCAAGCACCGTGGACAATGTGGATATCCTCATTTGGACCAAGGCCTCGACAGAAGCATCATGCTCCTCCTTTTGCTTAGCAAGGGCCCGTTCTAGATCCTCAGAAGTAAAGGTCTTGACTTCAGAAGAAGCCGCGCTTTTATCCTTCGGATCTACAACAAGGGGAGTCCCATCGGGGTTCATCTCGCTCTAGGGCGGTTAAGCCACAAGAATAGAGCACGAGGCTCTGATACCAATTGAAAGGATCGAGATGGACCTAGAGGGGGGGTGAATAGGTACAACTACAAATTTTAATTGTTACTTAACAATTATTAGGCAATAATGCAGAATGTGAAAGTGAGCCTAACAATTGCAAGTGAAGTACTAAGTACTAAGCAGGTAACACAAGTAGTAACTAGGCAAATACAAAGTGATGAAGTAAGTGCCAAGAGATAGGTAACCACAAGTAGAGAGTTAGGGTTAGGGATAACCGCAACTCCAGGAGACGAGGATGTATGCCGATGTTCACTTCCTTGGAGGGAAGCTATGTCATCGTTAGAGAGGTGGATGTTACCACGAAGGCACACCAACGCCACGAAGCCTCACCCTATTCTCCCTTTGAGACAACACCACGAAGGCGTTTCTCAACCACTAGTGGTAGACCTTGGGGTGGTCTCCAAACCCTCACAAACTTTTCGGGGGTAATCACAAAGATCGATTCCTCTCCGAAAGACTCCTACCGCCTAGGAGTCTCCAACCTCCAAGAGTAACAAGATCGATCGGGAAAAGCTCAAGACTTGCTCAAATCACAAATTCCTTTGGTGCAAAGATGGAGTAGGGGTGGATCTATCACTTGATTGGACAACTTCTCTCGAATGCTCTCAAATCCCTTGGGATCTAAGATTTGGTGTGGAGGTGTAAGAGAGAGAGTGAGATGTGTTCTATGGTTTGTTCAAGAGTGAATGGTCAACCCTCTCCCGTGGAGAAGAGGGGATATATATAGTGTGAGCTTGAATATGGCCGTTGCAGTGCAAGTGAGTGAGTAGGCCGGACATCCGGGCTAGGGGCCGGATATCTGGCATGGTAAGCTGCGAGAACAGAACAAAAACAGAAGAAGAGAACAGAGGGGCCAGACATCCGGGGCCCAAGCCCGGACATCCGGCATAACAGGAAGGCCCGGACATCTGGCAGGTGGCCGGACATCCGGCGCGCAGCCCAGCATAAACACGTCCTCTGGACAGCTATGCCCGGATATCCGGCCGAGAAGCCCGAACATCCGGGGAGCACTGGGAGCCCGGACATCCGTCGTAGAGGGCCGGACATCCGGCAGCAGCATAACACAAAACTGCATACTGGAATGGCTAGGCCCGGATATCTGGCGTGAGGCCAGGACATCCGGCGTGATGCCTGGACATCCGGCCTTAAGCCCGGACATCCGGCATCCCAGAAATAGAACCATGCAGATTTTATCATGAGCAAATATGGCAAGGATATTTTGTGGCAAGAGCAAGCTTTTTAACTATCCCAATTGATCCCCTCTTAATAGTGCGGGATCCTATACTCAAGAAAACAAAATATGTATTCAACTTTTATGCTTCATCCTTGAGTAAAATCACTCTGTATGCTCTTGATCCACACACTTCAATGAACCGGGGGCTAACACCTGAGATTTACTTGACAACCATTGTTAGACCCACTACATGTACATTTTCATCAACATCAAAACATAATATAAGGACATGATTGCTCTTTTAATCTCCCCCTTTTTGTTTGTTGATGACAATCACACATGTAGTATCATAGATGTAATAAATAATCTTAGCATTTGACAAACATGAGAGTAAAAAAGGTACAAAACATGTAGATGTTTCTATTTACTTTTAGCTCCCCCTCAATACAAAACATGTAGATGTTTATGTTAGGGTACTCAATATAATACTTCGTATGGTAGCATATGTAGGTTCAAGAGATATACATGTGAGAAATATGCACATATGAAACCATAATAACTCATAGACTAAAAACATTTCATAATCACAAGATAATTCATAGCCACACGATAATAACATAGTACCAGAGGTAGCACATTAACACAAATAGCCAACACATAACATAGTTTCACATGATCAAGGTAGCACATTAACACAAATAGCATGGCCATACTAAGATACTACTTCTCCCCCTTTGACATCAACAAGGAAAAATGGGTGAAAAAACAAACGGGCTGGGTCACTCCTGGCGGATGTCATCATCAGTAGCAAAGAACTCGGGGTAGTCAGCGTGAGACGGGAATCCGAAAGTGTAAGTGGATGGAGCCGCGGGAATGGGATCATCCTCACACACGGGGCTCCCATGGTCACGGAGACGCTGCTTGAGCTGATTCTTGGAGATGATGAGGCGCTTCTGAACATCATGGTTCTGTTGACAGTTGAAGGTGATTGCCCTCATGATAGCAGACTGAGCCTTGCCGAAGAACGTGGCAAGGCATCCATGAGGGGCAGACGAAGAAGATGGAATGGACGAACCAGTGGGCTGAGTAGGAGCAGCTGTCTGCACACTAGCAGACCTCCTAGGCTGAGTAGAAGCAGCAGCCACTGCACGCATATGAGGAGGAGGTTTCCAAATGGAGTGCACAGCTGCCTTAACCACCTCAAAGGGAGCAGTGTGATCAATTAAAGCCTGAATAAATGGAGCATGAGGGAACTGGCGAGTCTGGGATCTCATGCCAAATGAAATTTGCTATCTCCAGAGGCTCAGTGGGTTTGTCATGCATACGAACCATCAAGTCAATGCAATAGTTGCGAGCCCTCGAGTGATCTCCCTTTTTAGGGTAGAGAGTGCGAAGCACACACTGATAGAGGATGTAGAAGGGAGCACGGAAGATGGAGACCTCATTGACTGGATATTCTTTTTCTTCGTCAGTGAGCTGAGAGGTAGGTTTGACAAGTGGCAAGCAAGCATCAATCCCTTTAGGCTTGTACTCTAGATCCATAATGTGGATGCAGTGGCCAACCCCGGAGAGACCTAAAATCTGAACAAACTTGTCATAGGTAATGCTCAGTGTAGTGTCATCGGTCATCCAAGTGAGAGTGTTGTCCGGACCAAAGAAACAGGTGGCATAGAACTGTAGAATGGCAGCTTCACTCCAATCACACTTGAAAGTCATTGCGGAAGCAAGAGTCATATCCTCAATGATCTTGACCGGATTGTTAGGGAACATGGCAGGGTTATCACGCAGAAAGTTGAGATCCACATATGAGTGAGGAGCAAGACCACGCCCATGGGCAAAACTGGAATAGAGGTCCTGCTGCCTACGAGTTCGGAACCGAGGATCTTCGGCATCAGCCACCATCTCATATTGATTGACATCCCGACGGAACAGAAGATATGGCCTCGCCCCCACAGTTGTGAAGTCGTGAGTGGACGACCTCTACTGTCAGGAAGCTCCATGGAGATGCGACGACCATGGACAATGGGCATTGCAGAACCACGAACTTGAGGCACCGGTGCCCTCCTAGTACCGGGCTTGGACTGTCCAATAGACTGTCTTGGTGCACGGTCATCTTCTTCCTCGCCAACATAGTCCACATCATCTGGATCCGAGGCCGGCGGACTTGTGGATGGTGCCCGCTTCTTCTTCTTGGTGGCGGTCTTCTTCTTCTTAGGTCGAGCATGCTCATCGGAGTCGGTTGAGCCTTGCCGGCGATCAATTGGAATGGATAATGAATAGGTTCCAATGAGAAGAAGCCAACAAGTAGGAACACGGATAAAACAATTTAAACAATGGGATGAGCATTTTTGATCATGATCATAGGACAAGTCCAGTGATAGAGCAAAAATTGCGACATATCCATGATTTAAAATGATTAGCCGAGTACATAGGAAGATTTCTAGGCTGAGGCAAGAGACACCACAACACTAGCAAGATATAGATGACAGGATTTGCACAAGAGAATGAAACCCTAAGATTTTTCGGTCACCAATCAAGTAGGCTAGAGTAGAGATAGCATCCATACCCCGGGAAGAATGTGCGGGGTGTTGGGGACCGCAGTTCTTGGTTCGTGCCATGAGGAACTCCGGCGGTGAATCCCACGATACACCGGTCCCTCCCGAAATATTCACTCAACAACCCAAGAAATGGATTGGATAGGATCGTAGATTGGGAGGAGAGGAGTCCGTGAGCAGGAGATCGGGGCCGGAGGTCGGTGGAGATGGCCGGGGCAGCACCGGAGTGATGACCCGCCGGCGGCGACTGTGAGGAGAGATGAGGGGAGGAACGAGAGAAGTGAGGAACTGCCCCCAAATCCCACACTCCTCCCCAGGAATATGCGACTGCGGGCGATGGGCCGGACATCCGGGGCGAGGCCCGGATATCCGGCGAGTGGAAAACACAGAACAGAAGAAATAGCACCAATGGGCCGGACATCCGAGAGTATCCCCGGATATCCGGCGTGAGGAAATCAGCAGCATGGGTACAGGGCCCGGATGTCCGGCTGAGGCCCGCATCTCCGGCCACTTTAAGTGGTTCATGATCGTTTTGAGTGGCAAGGGGTTTTTTCCCAGGGCCCAGATGTCCGGCTGAAGCCCGGATGTCCGTCCACTGAATAAAGAGGGGGCCAACAAGTATAAGTTGATATAGACTCCGCCAAGGAGTTTACATGAGACTAATAAGAGAAAGAACCAGAGACATCTAAGGCCATACTAAGATGCATTAACAAACCACACATTATTTAAGAAAGAAAGGTCCATACAAGCATTGTACAAGCGGTGACCGAGGTCACCATGTTTGAGCATATGGAACATAGTACCGCAAAGATGTAAACTTTGAGCACATGGTCACGACTCCATCATGTTAAAGTACCCTAGTTTGAAAACTATGATAACTTTGAGAGTGTTCGTTCTATTTGTGCATTATGTAAGGTGAGAGTACTCATGAATTGAGTGTCTCCCCCTAAATATATGCCTACATCAAGACAAGACATTAAGTTTAAGTATGAATGGGTACTAGATTTCACATAATGTTGTCAAGCTCCAAGATACCAAGTTCACGCCTAAGTTGACAAAACCTTGCTTCATCCAATGGCTTGGTGAAAATATCTGCAAGTTGCATATCTGTACCAACATGAGCAATGTCAATATCACCCTTCTCCACATGATCTCTCAAGAAGTGGTACCTAATGTCAATGTGCTTGGTGCGGGTATGATATTTGGGGTTCTCAGCAATATTAATGGAACTTTCATTATCGCATAGAAGGGGCACATGTCTATAGGTGATACCGTAATCCTTCAAAGTTTGCCTCATCCATAATAACTGAGTTGCACAACTGGCGGTTGCAATATATTTAGCTTTGGCTGTGGAGAGGGCAACACAATTTTGCTTCTTCGAGGACCAACTTACCAAGGAGCGTCCAAGAAATTGACATGCACCGGAGGTGGACTTACGATCCACTTTGTCTACAGCCCAATCCGCATCTGTGTACCCAATGAGATCAAACTTAGCATCCTTGGGGTACCATAGACCCAACTTTGGGGTGTGAACAAGGTATCTAAGAATATGCTTAACCACCTTATGATGGCTTTCCCTAGGGGAAGCTTGAAATCTAGCACACATGCATACACTAAACATGATGTCTGGTCTATATGCACAAAGATAAAGCAATGAACCAATCATAGAGCGGTATTTAGATGGGTCAAAGGGGATACCGTTTGAGTCTTCAGTGAGTACAATTTTGGTTGGCATGGGTGTCTTACATGGGCTAGCATCAGTCATGCCAAATTTTGCTAGGATATCCTTGAGGTATTTCGCTTGAGACAAGAAAATTCCTTCTTGAAATTCTTGAATTTGAAAGCCGAGGAAGAACTTCAAATCCGCATTGAGTGAAATTTCAAAATTCTTGGTCATTGATGCCGCAAACTTCTTGCATAAATGAATGTTAGGAGAACCAAAAATGATATCATCTACATAGATTTGGCATAAGATCAAATCACCTTTGTCCCTCTTAGTAAAAAGAGTGGGATCGATCACCCCTCTCACAAAACCATCATCGAGTAGAAACTTCTTAAGATGATCATACCAAGCATGAGGTGCTTGTCTGAGGCCATACAAAGCCTTATGAAGTTTATACACATAGTCTTTGTGATCAGGGTCAATGAACCCAGGTGGTTGTGATACATATACTTCTTCTTGTAGAGGACCGTTAAGGAAAGCACTCTTCACATCCATTTGATGTAATGTAAATCCATTGAAAGCAGCATAAGCAAGTAAGATGCGAATGGATTCAAGACGGGCAACGGGGGCAAAGGTCTCACCAAAGTCCAAACATTCAACTTGTGAGTACCCTTGTGCCACTAACCTTGCCTTGTTGCGGATGATTACGCCATTCTCATCTTGCTTGTTCTTGAAAATCCACTTTGTTCCAATGACGTTGTGTTCCGTAGTTGGCCTCTTGACTAATGACCACACTTGATTGCGCTCAAAACTATTCAACTCTTCTTGCATAGCAATGAGCCAATCGTTGTCTATCAACGCATCTTGTACCTTGAGAGGCTCAACACTAGACACAAAAGAGAAGTGAGCACAAAAGTTTGTCAATTGTTTATGAGTGACTCTACCTTCCGATATGCCGGTGAGGATTTTATCAACATCAACACGAACGGCCACTCGAGGCATGATGGAGGTTAAGGTTTCGCGAGGTTCAACTTCATGTCCATCATCCACGTCCTCAACATATGGATCATTAATGTGTGGTGGAAAATCTTCTTATTCTTCTTGCATTTGTTGAGGTTCATGGTCAATGATTGCACTTTCTTGTTCTTGCTCTTGAGGATGATCTTGTTCTTGATGATTATCATGAAGAGGAACTTGATCATCATCTTGTACTTGGACTATGGGCATTGATTGAGTGGTAGGGGCTTGTGGTGGTATGGGTGTGGAAGAAGTTTGATGGTGTGTGAGGCCTTCATCTTCTTCTTCATCATCATGAGGGTCTTGTTCCATTGGAAGAAGTGCACGAACACCCATCGTCAAGATATCTTGAGAAGAACCTTCTTCACCTACATCACTTAGATCAACTTGCTCCCCATGGGAGCCATTAAATTCATCAAACACCACATCACAAGTTTCTACAACACATCCATTGGATTTGTTGTAGACTCTATAGGCGTGAGAGTTTGATCCATAGCCAACAAATATGCCCTCAATAGTTTTAGATTGAAATTTTCCTAACCGCTCTCTTTTGTTGAGGATGAAGCATTTACACCCAAATACACGAAAGTACTTGACATTTGGCTTGTTACCAGTTAGGAGCTCATATGGAGTCTTTTCCAATATCGTGCGGAGGAAGAGCCGATTTGATGCATGACATGCAGTGTTGACGGCCTCGGCCCAAAAACTATGTGGCGACTTGTATTCATCCAACATGGACCTTGCCATCTCCACAAGGGTGCGGTTCTTCCTTTTTGCAACACCATTTTGTTGGGGAGTGTATGGATCTGAATATTGATGCTCAATCCCTTCATCACTAAGAAATCCTTCCAAGGTGTAATTCTTGAACTAAGAATCATTATCACTTCTTATTGCCATGATTTCTTTGTCAAACTTGCGTTGTGCTTGCTTGGCAAAATCAATGAAGGTGATCTTCGTCTCGTCTTTGGACTTGAGGAAAAACATCCATGTGTATCTTGAGTAATCATCCACAATTACAAGTCCATACTTTTTCCCACCAAGACTATCCCATGAAGGAGGCCCAAAGAGATCCAAATGAAGGAGCTCCAATGGCCTTGAAGTAGACACAATATTCTTGGGTGGGTGCTTTGATTGATGTTGCTTCCCGGCTATGCACGCACTACACACACGATCTTTCTCAAATGAGACATGTTTTAGTCCAAGGTTTTGATTACCCTTTAAGAGATCTTGAAGATTTCTCATGCCGACATGGGCTAGCCGGCGATGCCATAGCCACCCCTTGTCAGCCTTGGCCATTAGACAAGTTGCATGGAATGTGCTCTCTTTCGAGAAATCAACCGTGTAAGGGTTGCCATCCAACTCTCCAACAAAGGCCACTTCAATAGTATCTCTCTTAAATACTTTCACATCCGTTAGTCCAAAAAGTGTATCATAACCAACAGAAGCCAATTGGCGAACAGAAAGAAAATGGTATTTGAGGGATTGGACAAGCATCACATTTGCAAGAGACATGTCATTTGTGATGGCCACTTTGCCCAATCCGAGTACCTGTCCTTTTGAACCTCCACCAAACATAATGCTCATAAATGGTTGAATAGCTTTTATGAAATCGTAGAGAAACTTGCTATCTCCGGTCATATGATTGGTACATCCACTGTCAATCACCCATTTTACTCCACCGGAGAAAGCGACCTACACACAATTATGGCTTGGTTAGAGGCACCCATTTTGCAATGGGACCTCTCAGGTTAGTCACAAGGGTCTTAGGGACCCAAATAGCATAAAACCGAAATGCATTTCGAGGACCAACAAACTTAGCAAACACTTCTCCATCCTTAGTCTTATGAAGTACATAGGATGGAGGCATGAACACTTTTGGCTTGTTGAGAGTAGGCATGCCCCTTGTGGCCTTCCCACTAACAACCTTACCTTTCTCCTTGTGCCCTTCACGTACAAAAATTTCTTTTAAAGGAGTGGTGCACTTTTGAGAGGACGTCTTCTTCTTGCTTGTGCTTGGGTCAAACTCGAGTCCCTCTTTGGCAAACACCTCATTGTGTTGGCTCAACACCTCATTAAGGTTCTTTTGCCCTTGAGAACATGTCATGAGTCCTTTCTCAATTTGAGCTTTGAGAAAGCGATTCTCCTCAAGAATAGACACTAGATCACTACTAGAGTTAGTAGTACAAGCATCAACATTGATAATAGGAGAAGAGTAAGCCTTGGCTAGAGTTTCAAGATAAGTAAGCTTGAGTGTCTCAAAACTCGTTGTAAGGAGGGTGAGCTCTTCTTCCTTGGTCTTGAGGGACACGGATAGGAGCTCACAATCCTTAGAGAGAGAAGCATTAGACTTTACAAGCTTACTTTTGTCGTTCATCAACTCTTCGCAAGAGTTGATAGCCTTTTTCAAGGAGGTAAGATCCCTAGTATGAACATCAATGTTTGCACCAATTTTTAAGCATAGTCCATCATTGCGTGCTTCCTCATATTGGACTTTCCGCTCAAGGATTTCATATTTTTCCTTTTCCTCGGTGACGAGGGTTTCGAGTTCCTTAATGGAAATGGTGTGCTTACTCACCATCTCCATAACATAAGAAACATAGTGAGCTTCTTTCCTTTAAGGGAGCACATGAACTTATTTAATTTAGCAAGCATAGGATCATTTATATCATCATCCTCATAACTATCCTCCACATCAATATACTCATCACTAGAAGTAGGAGGAGTGAAAAGAGGAGGGTTTGATCGTGGGGTTACCTTGACCTTGTCAGGAGAGTGTTGGTCCTCTCCATCTTCTACCACGACCTTCACCATGAGGCACTTGTGAGTGTTGCCCTTGTGATATTTCATGTAGTTGTAGGTGACAACTTCACCACTCTTGTTGACTAGCCTCAATGTGTTTTGAGAATCTTGAGCAACTCCGACAACACCACTAACATCATCTGGATCGGATTCTTCTTGAGCAACCATTGCTTTCCCATCTCTCTTTTTGATCTTGGAGTTCAAAGGATTTGGCAGCTTCTTCTTGGGAAAGGTCTTGGGAAACCTTGGTTTATCTTCTCTCTTCTCATAAGGGCACTCGTTGGAGAAGTGGTTGGTTTCTTCATAGTTGTAGCATTTTCTTACTTTCTTGTTTTGAAACCTACCCTTGAATTTTCCCGTGCTAAACTTCTTGACAAAGAGAGCCATGTCTTCATATGAAAGGCCCTCATCGGATTCAACCTCATCACCATCTTCTTCTTCATCATCATCTTGTTCTTCACTTTGCTCATCTTCACATACATGCTTGGCCTTCAATGCAAGATTGATCTTCGACAATGGAGTACCATGCATGGCAAGATGTTTTGTAGCATTTGCCTTTGACTCTTCAAATAGTTGAAAAGTGGATATGATGTCATCTGTAGTCATTTCCTTGAAGGCATGGTGTTGTCTGATGTCCCATACCATCTGATGGTGATATGGAGCAAGAGCATGGAGCAACTTGTCCACAAGGAATCACTTAGTCATGTTAAATCCATCTTGTGTCTTGTCACACTCACACGACTCAATATCAGCGGTGAGAGTCATGAGACGCTCAAGGAGTTGATTTGGAGTTTCCCCTTTCTCCATACAAAAGTTTTGCAATTGTCCCTTGGCAATTTCATATTGAGCACTCCGGAGGGTGGAGGTACCGGTCTTGGATCTTATAATACTTTCCCATAATTCCTTGGCACTTGTGATGTGTATGAAAGGCCTCCTTTGCTTTTCAACCATACCTCTCCTTATACACATGATTGCAGTATCATTGAAATTCTTGTCATAAATTTCTCTCGGTGTAGGATTCTTTGGATCAACCACATGGTAACCATACTCCAAGATCTCTAGCATCTCATCGTTTCCATATCGAAGATGATCCTGCATAGCAACTCTCCACAAAGCAAAATCGGAAGTGGCATCAAGTAAAGGAGGTTTGCCTTGAGAGTTATATTTTGGTTTCTCAACTTGGGGTCTTGCATGAAGCCAAGGAACACTAGAGTGTTCATTGCTAGGAGGTTGTTGACCAAGTGACGGAGTAGGCACAGTTGGCCTCGAGGCCGCACCACCCGAAAGTGGTGCAAGCACCGTGGACAATGTGGCTATCCTCATTTGGACCAAGGCCTCGACAGAAGCATCATGCTCCTCCTTTTGCTTAGCAAGGGCCCGTTCTAGATGCTCAGAAGTAAAGGTCTTGACTTCAGAAGAAGCCTCGCCTTTATCCTTCGGATCTACAATAAGGGGAGTCCCATCGGGGTTCATCTCGCTCTAGGGCGGTTAAGCCACAAGAATAGAGCACGAGGCTCTGATACCAATTGAAAGGATCGAGATGGACCTAGAGGGGGGGTGAAGAGGTACAACTACAAATTTTAATTGTTACTTAACAATTTTTAGGCCATAATGCGGAATGTGAAAGTGAGCCTAACAATTGCAAGTGAAGTAATAAGTACTAAGAAGGTAACACAATTAGTAACTAGGCAAATACAAAGTGATGAAGTAAGTGCTAAGAGACAAGTAACCACAAGTAGAGAGTTAGGGTTAGGGATAACCGCAACTCCGGGAGACAAGGATGTATGTCGATGTTCACTTCCTTGGAGGGAAGCTACGTCAGCGTTAGAGAGGTGGATGTTACCACGAAGGCACACCAACGCCATGAAGGCTCACCCTATTATCCCTTTGAGACAACACCACGAAGGCGTTTCTCAACCACTAGTGGTAGACCTTGGGGTGGTCTCCAAACCGTCACAAACTTTTCGAGGGTAATCACAAAGATCGATTCCTCTCCGAAAGACTCCTACCGCCTAGGAGTCTCCAACCTCCAAGAGTAACATGATCAATGGGGAAAAGCTCAAGACTTGCTCAAATCACAAATTCCTTTGGCGCAAAGATGGAGTAGGGGTGGATCTATTACTTGATTGGACAACTACTCTCGAATGCTCTCAAATCCCTTGGGGATCATGATTTGGTGTCGAGGTGTAAGAGAGAGAGTGAAATGTGTTCTAGGGTTTGTTCAAGAGTGAATGGTCAACCCTCTTCAGTGGAGAAGAGGGGATATATATAGTGTGAGCTTGAATATGGCCGTTGCAGTGTAAGTGAGTGAGCAGGCCGGACATCGGGGCTAGGGGCCGGATATCCGGCATGGTAAGCTGCGAGAACAGAACAAAAACAGAAGAAGAGAACAGAGGGGCCGGACATCCGGGGCCCAAGCCCGGACGTCTGGCATAACAGGAAGGCCCGGACATCCGGCGCACAGCCCAGCATAAACACGTCCTCTGGACAGCTCTGCCCGGATATCCGGCTGAGAAGCCCAGACATCCGGGGAGCACCGGGAGCCCGGACATCCGGCGTAGAGGGCCGGACATCCGGCAGCAGCACAACACAAAACTGCATACTGGAATGGCTAGGCCCGGATATCTGGCGTGAGGCCTGGACATCCGGCGTGATGCCCGGACATCCGTCCTTAAGCCCGGACATCCGGCAGCCCAGAAACAGAACCATGAAGATTTTATCATG
The DNA here is from genome assembly GCF_003073215.2 of Triticum urartu. NCBI lineage: Eukaryota > Viridiplantae > Streptophyta > Magnoliopsida > Poales > Poaceae > Triticum > Triticum urartu. The sequence goes on along the minus strand of NC_053023.1, from coordinate 489,836,061 downwards.
AGCAACTATGGCAAGGATATTTTGTGGCCAGAGCAAGCTTTTTAACTATCCCAATCAATCCCCTCTTAATAGTGCGGGATCCTATACTCAAAACAAAATATGTATTCAACTTTTATGTTTCATCCTTGAGTAAAATCACTCTGTATGCTCTTGATCCACACACTTCGATGAACTGCGGGCTAACACCTGAGATTTACTTGACAACAATTGTTAGACCCCCTACATGTACATTGTCATCAACATCAAAACATAATATAAGGACAAGATTGCTCTTTCAATTGCATTTTGAGAAAGACGACAACCATGGAGCGAGGTTTTGTGTCATACCTCTGCACCGGTGTCTCCATCCTGACTGCCTTCCTTTTTGGCCTACCCGGCTTCGGTGCCTCTTGTTGGCGAGTTGCTGCGGGTTCGGCACGGCGTCCTGAATGCCTTCCCTGTAAAACACCATATGTGTACGGTAGGTGAAGTGTCTAAAAGGGGATCCTATTTTTGGAATTGGGATTTTCGTTTTTCTTATGTGCGACGCAGGGAGCAGTCCGGGATAATCGACTGTTATGGCCACCATGGCGTCATCGCAGCTCAATTGATAGAATTGCTTGTCTATCAGCTCCACGAATACGTCCGGATCGTCTTCGAGTCTGGGACCGAGGGCCCGACCAGGGTCCTCTGGTTGTGGAGATGGGCTGTTGACCTCCCTTACAACTTTTCGCAGTTCCTACCATAAAATGGCAAGGTGAGTACCTACGACGAAGAATGCGGGAAGAATGGGAGTAAAGAGGTATAACTAACCCAGCTTGGAGGGTTGTCCAAGGATAATTCATCCCATGGCTTGATATGGACGAACTCCTCTTCCTTTCCCTTAAACAACTCAGACAGAATTTTTGCTAAAGCAGCAGCAGAGTCCGGTCCCTTACGCCCGCAATGGGTGGCATCATCTTCCCCGTTAAAACACCACAGGGGGTGCCCTTGATATTGAAGTGGGTGCACTCCCCGCATTATGCATATTGACATAACCTTGATTATTGTCAATCCTGATTGAGCCAGCGCTTTAATCCGGTTCATCAGGTAAAGGACTTCTCCGTTGTCTTCCTCATGGGGGCTCCGTGGGCGCCAACTTCGGCATTTCTTCAGAGGAGCATTGTTGAACTCAGGAAGACCCCGCTGAACAGGGTCTGGAAGGGGGACGTCCTCTATATAAAACCTCTCCGAAGGCCAGTCTTCGGATGTCTTCTTCAGAGTATCGGACAGGTATCCGGTTTCGGCGATGCGCCATATTTCGGCTCCGCCCACTTGATAAAGTGACCCCTTCTGTGTGCAGGGCACAAGACAAAATAACCTTTTCCATAGCTCGAAATGAGCCTCGCAGCCCAGAAATAGCTCGCAAAGGGCAACGTAGCCGGCGATGTGTAATATGGAAGTAGGGGTGAAATTATGCAGTTGGAGGCCGTAAAACTCTAGGAGCCCGCGGAGGAACAGATGAATTGGAAATCCGAGTCCCCTTAGTAAGTAAGGAACAAGGCACACCCGCTCCCCCTTAGAGGGGCTGGGGAAGCTCTCCGCTTGCTCCCTGGCATTATAGGTGGCGAGCCCGGCTCAGACGGGGACCATATACGCTGGAGGGAGAAATCCCTGAGTCTGCAGCTCTACTAATCGACTGTGTGGGACGGAACACCTCTCCCAATCACCGGGATTAGGGCTACGACGGCGGGAGGAGGAGCTGCGGTGGTCGGCCATGTTGGAGTGGATTTTTCCGAAGCGCGCTCCGAGGGATTCTCGCCGTGGGAGGATGGTATGGATTGGATCTAAGAATCCCCATCCCTTTAATAGACAATTTATTTACCTGGCTAGGGGGGCGAATGTAAAAACACCCTGGCTCCTCATATTCGTTCGACGCGTGGAAGATAGACCTTATTGAGCACAGAAGCCAAGAAGTCCAGCATTTATGGGGCCGGACACTACTTAACAGACATTCAAGATTTGGAGAAGAACCCGCCATGCAATGCCGAAGACAATACTGCGCGCCGGACTCAACGTCATTGAAGCCTGGTTCAGGGGCTACTGAGGGAGTCCTGGATTAGGGGGTCTCCGGATAGCCGGACTATATCCTTTGGGTGGACTGTTGGACTATGAAGATATAAGATTGAAGTCTTTGTCTCGTGTCCGGATGGGACTTTACTTGGCGTGGATGGCAAGCTAGGCAATACGGATATGTATATCTCCTCCTTTGTAACCAACCTTGTGTAACCCTAGCCCCCTCCGGTGTCTATAACTAATAACCCACAAGTATAGGGGATCAATTGTAGCCTCTTTCGATAAGTAAGAGTGTCGAACCCAACGAGGAGCTAAAGGTAGAACAAATATTCCCTCAAGTTCTATCGTCCACCGATACAACTCTACACACACTTGACGTTCGCTTTACCGGAAACAAGTATGAAACTAGAAGTACTTTGTAGGTTTTTTTGGGTAAGCTTGCAAGAAAGTAAAGAGCACGTAAATAAAAGGTAGGGGCTGTTTAGATAAAGACACAACTAAATTAGTTTTAGTAAAGAGCTTTTGTCAACAAGAAAGTTATTTGTCCCTAGGCAATCGATAACTAGACCGGTAATCATTATTGCAATTTTATTTGAGGTGGAGGCATAAGCTAACATACTTTCTCTACTTGGATCATATGCACTTATGATTGGAACTCTAGCAAGCATCCGCAACTACTAAAGATTCATTAAGGTAAAACCCAACCATAGCATTAAAGCATCAAGTGCCCTTTATCCCATATGCAAACAACCTACTCACTTGGGTCTGTGCTTCTGTCACTCACGCCACCCACCATAAGAAAATCATAAGCACATTGCAAACCCTACAACGGGAATCCCTCACGCTTGCGCGACATGGAGAGCACCATAGGATAGCACCAATAATAAAACATAGAACTCAAACCAACGACGATCATCAAATAGCCATTAGGACAAAACAGATCTATTCAAACATCATAAGATAGCCATACATCATTGGGAAATAATATACAGCGTTGAGCACCATGTTTAAGTAGAGATTACAGCTGGTAAGAGAGAGGTTACACCACTCCATAGAGGGGGGAAGAGTTGGTGATGATGGCGGTGAAATTTTTGGTGAAGATGGCGGTGATGATGATGGCCCCGGCAGCGCTCCGGCGTCACCGGAAGCAAGGGGGAGAGGGCCCCCCTTTTTTCTTCTTCTTCTTCCTTGACCTCCTCCCTAGATGGGAGAAGGGTTTCCCCTCTGGTCCTTGGCTCCCATGGCGTGGGAGGGGCGAGAGCCCCTCCGAGATTGGATCTATCTCTCTATCTCTCTCAGGTTCTGCGTTCTCTTCTCGCTCTGTTTCACTGTTTCGTGTATATATGGAGATCCGTAACTCCGATTGGCCGGAAACCTTCACCGTGATTTTTTTTCCGAATATTAGCTTTCTTGCGGCAAAAGAAGAGCGTCAACCGCCTTACGGTGGGCTCACGAGGGTAGGGGGCGCGCCCTAAGGGGGGGCGCGCCACTGCCTCGTGACCACCTCGGGCACTGGTTCGGGTTGATTTTCCTTCAAAATTTTCCATATTTTCCAATAAGCTCCGTCCGTTTTTATCCCGTTTGGACTCTATTTGATATGGATATTCTGCGAAACCAAAAACATGAAACAGACAGGAACTGGCACTGGGCACTGGACCAATATGTTAGTCCCAAAAATAAAATAAAAAGTTGCCAAAAAGTATATGAAAGTTGAATAATATTGGCATGGAACAATCAAAAATTATATACACGACGGAGACGTATCAATAATAACCAGAGGGTTTTAGTCCGTAGGACAACAGACAATCATACCATAGGCTAGCTTCTAGGGTTTAGCCTCTTTGATCTCGTGGTAGATCAACTCTTGTAATACTCATATCATCAAGAACAATCAAGCAGGACGTAGGGTATTACCTCCATCAAGAGGGCCCGAACCTGGGTAAACATCGTGTCCCCTGCCTCCTGTTACCATCCGCCGTAGACGCACAGTTCGGGACCCCCTACCCGAGATCTGCCGGTTTTGACACCGACAGTAAACTACTCCCTCCTTGTCATGGAGAGCGCCGGGATGATGGAGATGGCCACCGGTGAGGGATTCCTCCTCCAGCGGGGTGTCGGAATGAGTCAAGATTGATTTTTGGTGGATACATAGGCTTGCGACGGCGGAACTCCCGATCTATTGTGTTCCCAATGTTTTTAGGGTATATGGACATATATAGGCGAAAGAAGTCGGTCAAGGGAGCCACGAGGGGCCCACGAGGGTGGGGGTGCGCCTCCCTGCCTCGTGGATTTCTCGAAGCTTCGCTGACGTCTACTCCAAGTCTCTTGGATTGCTTCCATTCCAAAAATAACTCTCTCGAAGGTTTCATTCCATTTGGACACCGTTTGATATTCCTTTTCTCCGAAACACTGAAATAGGAAAGAAAATAGCAATTTGGGCTGGGCCTCCGGTTAATAGGTTAGTCCCAAAAATCATATAAAATAGCATATAAATGCATATAAAACATCCTAGAAGGATAATATAATAGCATGGAACAATCAAAAATTATAGATACGTTGGAGACGTATCAAGCATCCCGAAGCTTAATTCCTGCTCGTCCTCGAGTAGGTAAATCATAAAAACAGAATTTTTGATGTGGAATGCTACCTAACATATTCGTCAATGTAATTTTCTTTATTGTGGCATGAATATTTAGATCCGAAAGATTCAAAATAAAAGTTTAATATTGACATAAGAACAATAATACTTCAAGCATACTAACAAAGCAATCATGTCTTCTCAAAATAACATGGCCAAAGAAAGTTATCCCTACAAAATCATATAATCTGGCTATGCTCTACCTTCACCACACAAAATATTTAAATCATGCACATCCTCGATAACAAGCCAAGCAATTGTTTCATACTTTTTATGTTCTCAAACTTTTTCAATCTTCACGCAATACATGAGCGTGAGCCATGGATATAGCACTATAGGTGGAATAGAATGGTGGTTGTGGAGAAGACAAAAAAGGGGAAGATAGTCTCACATCAACTAGGCGTATTAACGGGCTATGGAGATGCAACGGATGCACTAGAGCTATAAGTGTATGAAAGCTCAAAAAGAAACTAAGTGGGTGTGCATCCAACTCGCTTGCTCACGAAGACCTAGGACATTTTGAGGAAGCCTATCATTGGAATATACAAGCCAAGTTATATAATGAAAGATTCCCACTAGTATATTAAAGTGACAACATAGGAGACTCTCTATCATGAAGATCATGGTGCTACTTTGAAGCACAAGTGTGGTAAAAGGATAGTAGCATTGCCCCTTCACTCTTTTTCTCCCATTTTTTGTTTTTTGGGCCTTCTCCTTTTTTATGGCCTCTTTTTTATTTTTTTATTTGGGCTTCTTTGGCCTCTTTTATTTATTTATTTTTGTCTGGAGTCTCATCCCGACTTGTGGGGGAATCATGGTCTCCATCATCCTTTCCTCACATGGGACAATGCTCTAATAATGATGATCATCACACATTTATTTACTTACAACTCAAGAATTACAACTCAATACTTAGAACAAAATATGACTCTATATGAATGCCTCCGGCGGTGTACCGGGATGTGCAATGAATCAAGAGTGACATGTATGGAAGAATTATGAACGGTGGCTTTGCCACAAATACGATGTCAACTACATGATCATGCAAAGCAATATGACAATGATGAAGCGTGTCATAATAAACGGAACGGTGGAAAGTTTCATGGCAATATATCTCGAAATGGCTATGGAAATGCCATAATAGGTAGGTATGGTGGCTGTTTTGAGGAAGGCATATGGTGGGTGTATGATACCGGTGAAAGGTGCGCGGTATTAGAGAGGCTAGCAATGGTGGAAGGGTGAGAGTGCGTATAATCCATGGACTCAACATTAGTCATAAAGAACTCACATACTTATTGCAAAAATCTATTAGTTATCGAAACAAAGTACTACGCGCATGCTCCTAGGGGGATAGATTGGTAGGAAAAGACCATCGCTCGTTCCCGACCGCCACTCATAAGGAAGACAACCAATAAATAAATCATGCTCCGACTTCATCACATAACGGTTGATACGTCCATTTTGCATCATGCTTTTATATCGATATTTATTGCATTATGGGTTGTTATTACACATTATGTTAGAATACTTATGCCTATTATCTCTTATTTTACAAGGTTTACATAAAGAGGGAGAATGCCGGCAGCTGGGATTCTGGGCTGGAAAAGGAGCAAATATTAGAGACCTATTCTGCACAATTCCAAAAGTCCTGAAACTTCACGGAAGTCAATTTCAGAATATATAATAAATATTGAGCGCAAGAAGTTCACCAGTGGGCCACACCCTGCCCACGAGGGTGGGGGCGCACCCTACCCCCTGGGCACGCCCCCCTACCTCGTGGACCCCTGGTGGCCCTCTGATGACCATCTTCTGCTATATGAAGTCTTTCGATAGGAAAAAAAATCAGAAGCCATTTTCTCGGACGAAACTCCGCCGCCACGAGGCGGAACCTTGGCGGAACCAATCTAGGGCTCTGGCGGAGCTGTTCTGCGGGGGAAACTTCCCTCCGGGAGGGGGAAATCATCGCCATCGTCATTACCAACGCTCCTCTCATCGGGAGAGGGCAATCTCCATCAACATCTTCACCGACACTATCTCCTCTCAAAACCCTAGTTCATCTCTTGTATCCAATTCTTGTCTTCAAGTCCGGGATTGGTACCTGTGGGTTGCTAGTAGTGTTAATTACTCCTTGTAGTTGATGCTAGTTGGTTTAATTGGTGGAAGATCATATGTTCAGATCCTATATGCATATTAATACTCCTCTGATTATGAACATGAATATGCTTTCTGAGTAATTACATTTGTTGCTGAGGACATGGGAGAAGTCTTGCTATTAGTAGTCATGTGAATTTGGTATTCGTTCGATATTTTGATGAGATGTATGTTGTCTCTCCTCTAGTGGTGTTATGTGAATGTCGACTACATAACACTTCACCATTATTTGGGCCTAGAGGAAGGCATTGGGAAGTAATAAGTAGATGATGGGTTGCTAGAGTGACAGAAGCTTAAACCCTAGTTTATGCGTTGCTTCGTAAGGGGCTGATTTGGATCCATATGTTTCATGCTATGGTTAGGTTTACCTTAATACTTTTGTTGTAGTTGCGTATGCTTGCAATAGAGGTTAATCATAAGTGGGATGCTTGTCCAAGTAAGGGCAGTATCCAAGCACCGGTCCACCCACATATCAGATTATCAAAGTACCGAACACGAATCATATGAGCGTGATGAAAACTAGCTTGACGATATTCCCATGTGACCTCGGGAGCGCTTTTCTCTATATAAGAGTTTGTCCAGGCTTGTCCTTTGCTACAAAAAGGATTGGGCCACCTTCCTGCACTTTATTTACTTTTGTTACTTGTTGCTCATTAAAAATTATCCTATCACAAAACTATCTGTTACCACTTATTTCAGTACTTGCAGAGAATACCTTGCTAGAAACCGCTTATCATTTCCTTCTGCTCCTTGTTGGGTTTGACACTCTTACTTATCGAAAGGACTACGATAGATCCCCTATAATTGTGGGTCATCAAGACTCTTTTCTGGCGCCGTTGCCGGGGAGTGAAGCACCTTTGGTAGGTGGAATTTGGTAAGGAAAAAATTTAAATAGTGTGCTGAAATTTACTGTTACTTGTTATTATGGAAAGTAATCCTCTGAGGGCCTTGTTCGGGGTATCTTCACCCCGACCAGTAGAGCAAAGAGTTGCTCCTCAACCTACTGAACCTACTGAAAATGAAAATGAAAATGTCTGCTTTGAATTTCCTTTGGGTATGTTAGAAAAACTGCTAGCTAATCCTTTTGCAGGAGATGGAACAATGCGTCCTGATGAGCACCTAATATATGTTGATGAAGTTTGTGGATTATTTAAGCTTGAAGGTGTGCCCGGAGTAGTTGTTAGAAGAAGGTCTTCCCTTTATCTTTGAGGGAAGATGCATTGACATGGTATAGGCTATGTGATGATACGGGGTCATGGAACTACAAACGATTGAAATTGGAATTTCATCAGAAGTTTTATCCTATGGATCTTGTTCATCGTGATCACAATTATATATATAATTTTTGGCTTCGCGAAGGAGAAAGCATCGCTCAAGCTTGGGGGAGGCTTAAATAAATGTTATATTCATGCCCCAATCATGAGCTCTCAAGAGAGATGATTATTCAAAATTTATATGCTCGACTTTCTGATAACAATCGCACCATGCTCGATACTTCTTGTGCTGGCTCTTTTATGATGAAGACTATTGAATTCAAATGGGATTTATTGGAAAGAATTAAGCACAACTCTAAAGATTGGGACCTCGACGAAGGTAAGGAGTCGGGTATGACACCTAAGTTTGATTGTGTTAAATCTTTTATGGATACCGATGTTTTCTGTAAATTTAGCACTAAATATGGACTTGACTCTGAGATAGTAGCTTCTTTCTGTGAATCTTTTGCTAGTTATGTTGATCTCCCCAAGGAGAAGTGGTTTAAATATTGAGGGAGTCCTGGATTAGGGGGGCTCCAGACAGCTGGACTATCTCCATTGGCCGGACTGTTAGACTATGAAGATACAAGATTGAAGACTTCGTCTCGTGCCCGGATGGGACTCTACTTGGCGTGGAAGGCAAGCTAGGCAATACGAATATGGATATCTCCTCCTTTGTAACCGACCTTGTGTAACCCTAACCCTCTCCGATGTTATAAACCGAAGGGTTTTAGTCCGTAGGACAACAATCACAACATACAATCATACCATAGGCTAGCTTCTAGGGTTTAGACTTTCTGATCTCGTGGTAGATCTACTCTTGTACTACCCATATCATCAATATTAATCAAGTAGGACATAGGGTTTTACCTCCATCGAGAGGGCCCGAACCTGGGTAAAACTTCATGTCCCCTGCCTCCTGTTACCATCCGGCCTAGACGCACAGTTCAGGACCCCCTACCCGAGATCCGCCGGTTTTGACACCGACATTGGTGCTTTCATTGAGAGTTCCGTTGTGCCGTCGCCACCAGGAAGGATGTCTCATCTCGTCTTTAAAGACGGCACTATCACTGAGGGAGCTTTGGCTATCGGCCAAACTCTCTGGCTAGGTGGTTTTCTTATGACCGCCTGTTCGGCCGCTGCGCCGACGATGACTTCTCGGGTCATCGAAAGTAATCTTCGCGTCAACTTGGAACTCGCCGAGGAGTTAGATCCAATGGAGCTCTCTTCCCTGAACGAGCTCTTGGATCGCATCGCCGCCCTGGGAGTCACTACAGACTATGAACAGATTGGGCCTAAACCCGATCTGAGAGAGATTAACTCTCCCCAGGTCACCCATCACGTTGCAGTGGTGGAGGAACAATGCGGCAACCCTTCATCTATCTTAAGGACAAGCTATGTCCGGATCCCCGATCCCTCCAAGCCGGATACCCGCGGAGGGGAGGACGTCACTCAAGGCCTGAACCTAGAATCAGGTAGCGGGCTAGATTTATCGGAAACATCCAAGAATCCAAACTTTCGAGTTTGGAAATTCCTTGGCCCCTGAGTCTCAGATCGGGTGAGGATTCGGATTCAATTCCACCCACCCACCCAAACATACGCGATCTATCCCAAATTAGGCAAGAGCCCGAAGAAACAGTACACCATTACTGGGCCAGATTCCTCCTAGTCATGAACAGGTAAAGGACTTCCGCGAGGAAGACGCAATTTCATTCTTTTGCAATAATTTCACGGACAAGGGAATCCTCAATGCCATAAGTCGCCGCGAAATTACACGCTTTGCCGACTTGGTGTCCATAGTACGAAAGTACTATGCGATGGAAAGCGCCTGGAAAACCGAAATAAAATTTTGGGATAATCCGGCCCCGAATTCAAACCCAGTCCGAAATAAAAGGATGCATTATCACAATACACCTGGGTTAACTACCAAAAAGAAAAAGCCCTTTACGGGGCAAGGAACCATACTGGAGGGATGGCTCAACGGACCCTACAAAATTCATAGTACAGCGGATGCAATACCAACGCACAGCCTTAGAGCATGTTGGATACTCCGGCAGGTGGCCAAAAGTGGTGAGGATCTACTCCTCCCAAAAACCACAGAGAACCATCCCGCGGACAACAATACGGTGTCAACGGTCTTTGAGACCTTCGCATCAAATAATAGACGCAAGCGAACACTCCGCGGCATGGCCGAAATCTGCCACATAGCAGAAATAAATCCTTGGAGTGACACGGCTATTACCTTCAATGCCAGTGACAAACCCAAATTCCGAACAGCCCGAGCACCAGCCGCACTGCTCCTCAGTCCAATCGTGGACGGCTTTCAACTCACCAAGGTACTCATGGACGGCGGCATCGGATTAAACCTCATCTATGAGGGAACTCTTCAAAAGATGGAAATAGACTGGAGCCACATTGAGCACAGTAGGACAACCTTTAGAGGAATCATCCCCAGTCGAGAAGCACGCTGCGCAGGGAAAATCACACTAGATGTGGTATTCGGCACGCCGGATAATCACAGGTCCGAAGAAATTACATTCCAAGTGGCCCCGTTCAGCAGCGGATACCACGCTCTACTAGGGCGGGAGGCGTTTACAATCTTCCAAGCCATACCCCATTACGGGTACATGAAGCTCAAAATGCCCGGTCCCAACGGAATCATCACTCTTGCTAGTGATCCGGACATAGCACTCCGTGCCGAAAATAAGACAGCCGCACTGGCCCTCGAGGCACTATCCGAAGCCCTAGCGGCCGAGGAACTAACTGCGCTGCGCTCCACGGTGAACAGGGACGATGTGATACTCGAAAAAAGATCCAAGTCCACCTCCTTTAAACCGGCGGATGAAATAGTCAAATTCCAAGTCCATCCAACGGACCCTACAAAAACAGCTTCCATCGGGGCACAATTAAACCCTGATGTCGACGCTGCACTGCGAGAGTTCCTATGCGAGAACTGGGACATTTTCGCCTGGCACCCTTCAGACATGCCAGGAATCCCATGCAGGCTGGCTGAGCACAGCTTAAATATCCTAGAAGGAATCAAGCCAGTCAAGCAGGCTCTTCGACGTTTCTCCGAGCCTAAGAGACAAGCCATGGGAGAGGACTAGCCAGGCTATTGGAGGCCGGATTCATCAGAGACATAAAACATCCGGACTGGCTAGCAAACCTGGTGATGGTACCAAAGAAGGACAAATCCTGGCGCTTGTGCCTCGATTTTAAGGACCTTAACAAGGCCTGCCCAAAGGATCCCTTCCCCCTCCCCCGCATCGATAAAATCATCAATGCTACCGCAGGACACGATTCATTGTGTTTCCTCGACTCATACTCCGGCTACCATCAAATTAAAATGGCGGAGCTAGACCAAGCCGCAACGGCATTCATCACACCATACGGCCCATTCTGCTTCAACACAATGCCCTTCGGGCTCAAAAACGCCAGCGCAACATATCAGCGCATGATTCAGACATGTATGGCAAACCAGATCGGCAAAACAGTGGAGGCATACATGGATGACGTGGTCGTTAAAACCAAGCATGTCGACACTCTAGTAGACGACTTGAGGCTCACATTCGACAACCTGCGAACATATGACATCAAGCTCAATCCGGAAAAATGCGTTTTCGGCGTACCAGCCGGAAAGCTCCTGGGATTCATTCTCTCCAGTAGAGGTATTGAAGTTAATCCGGCCAAAATCCGAGCACTGTCACAGTTGGCTACCCCAACAGACCTCAAACAGATACAAAAATTGACTGGATGCGTGGCGGCTCTAAGCCGCTTTATCTCCCGCATGGGAGAAAAGGCATTACCCCTTTATCGCCTCCTCCACCGCATCGAACACTTCGAGTGGACGGATGCCGCCTCGGCCAGACTCAACAAAATAAAAGCCATATTGGCAACAAACCCAGTCCTGGCCGCGCCAAACATTGGTGAACCAATGCTATTATACATTGCGGCAACTCATCAAGTAGTAAGCGCAGTACTCGTCGTCGAGCGAGAAGCGGACGGACACAAATTCCCCCTTCAAAAGCCGGTTTACTATGTGTCCACTGTCCTTACTCCATGCAAATCATGGTACCCGCATTATCAAAAGATAGCGTACGCGGTATTTATGGCATCCCGGAAGCTGTGACACTACTTTCAAGAGTGTTCGATAATGGTAGTCTCGGAAGTACCACTTAACGATATTATAAACAACCGCGACGTGACGGGCCGGATTGCCAAATGGGCCATTGAGATCCTCCCATTCGACATAACTTACAAGCCACGGCGAGCTATCAAGTCGCAAGTTTTGGCTGACTTCGTCACTGAGTGGACGGAAGCCGAACTCCCTAAAGAGTAAGTCACATATTCAAACTGGATCATGCACTTCGACGGCTCCAAAATGTTGGCTGGTCTGGGGGCTGGCGTCGTTTTAACGTCCCCAACAGGAGATACCGTCCAATACGTACTACAGATAATGTACACGGATTCCAACAACGCGGCCGAATACGAGGCCCTTCTACATGGTCTCCGGATGGCAGTATCTATGGGCATTCAACGCCTGGAGGTGCGCGGGGATTCGAACCTCGCGATATCCCAAATAAATGGAGACTTCGATGAGAAGGATCCGAAAATGGCAGCTTATCGCAATGCCGTCCTAAAAATGTCAGCTCAGTTCGAGGGGCTCGAATTTCACCATGTGGCTCGGGAAAACAATCAGGCGGCGGATATCCTCGCCCGCATCGGCGCAAAACGCGTCGCGGTCCCTCCCAACATATTTCTGGAACGGCTCTTCAAGCCATCCGTAGCCTCGCAAGGGGACACTAGTAACAAAAGTCCGGACCCGGCCAAAATACCCGATACCGAACTCTCTGACACAATCGGAGGCCCCGCCACCGAAATAACACAATCAGCCCACGAAATAATGGCCATTATTGCCCCGTGGACAGAACCATTCCTGGCCTACCTAACTAGACAGGAACTTCCGGAGGACCAAAATGAGGCACGCTGCATAGTGCGGTGATCCAAGGCCTACAGGGTCCATGAGGGAGAATTGTACAAAAAAGCGCTACTCGAGTCCTTCAAAGGTGCATCTCCGAAGAGGAATGGCGGAATCTTTTGGCAGAAATTCACGCCGGACTCTGCGGACATCACGCCGCAGCCCGGGCTCTTGTAAGCAAGGCCTTCCGTATAGGATTTTATTGGCCAACGGCCCGAGCAGATGCATAGGACTTGGTCCAATGTTGCGCCGGTTGCCATCTCTTTGCAAATCAAATCCACATGCCACCCACCGCCCTCAGACAATCCCCATTACATGGCCCTTCGCGGTATGGGGGCTTGACATGGTTGGACCCCTTAAAGGGGGAACCCACAAGAAAAAAATACTTACTAGTCATGGTGGATAAATTCACCAAATGGATAGAGGCTAAACCTGTGAAAACACCCGAATCCAGACTGGTGATAGATTTCATATCCGGGGTTGTACACCGTTATGGCGTCCCCCATAGCATCATCACTAATAACAGCACGAACTTCACGGTCGACGAGGTAAAACTCTGGTGTAGCAAAATGGGCATCAAGCTCCATTATGCTTCAGTCTATCACCCACAAACCAACGGTCAAGTCGAACGAGCAAACGGTCTTATAATGAGTGGCATTAAACCCAGATTAGTGCGCTCCTTAACGGAGTCTGACACACACTGGGCAGAGGAGCTCGACTTCGTACTCTGGGGGCTGCAGACCACGCCGAATCGTAGTACCGGATATACACTGTTTTTTATGGTGTATGGCGCAGAAGCAGTTCTGCCCTGTGACATAATTCATGACTCACCTCGAGTGCGCATGTACGAAGAAAGAGAAGTCAAGCTCGATCGGCAGGACAGTCTGGACACCTTGGAGGAAGAGCGCGACGTAGCTAAAGCCCGTTCCGCATTTTACCAGCAACAGGCTCGCAGATACCAAAGCAGAGAAGTACGGGCCAAAACTTATAATGTTGGCGAACTAGTTCTACGGCTGCCAGATAAGAAAAAGAACAAGCTCGAGCCCAAATGGGAAGGTCCCTTCATTATCGACCAAGTTCTGACCGGTGGAGCGTACCGACTGCGGGATGCATCAACTAGTCGACTCGAGCCGAACCCATGGAACGCAGCAAGGCTCCGAGGATTCTACGCCTAGCACCGGACTTTATGTTAGTCTCCTCCCTTTGTCCATTTTCCGCATATGCATCACCTGTCTTGTTTCCCTTTCCTTCTTTTATTTCTCTAGGCCTTCAAGGGTCACCTTTTGCCTCACTCATACATCACAGATGCGCTAGCCGCACTCTTCATACCTGGGGGCTTCTTTCACAGAAGCTTAAATTATTTACCTGGGCCTCACGCCCAACACATGTGTTACCTTTTTTCACCATTATATGCATCGATATGACTTAAGTTTTGGCCAAGCTGGGTTGCCTGGCTCTTGTATTTATGCCCTACATTCCCATTAATTCGGCTAGGGCATAAGGGGAGCACCTCTGTGATTGTTACCGCCGGATCAGCCGGACGTGTACCTCAGACTAGGTGAAGGCGAAAGCTAGCGTTCTTAAGAGAATATTTGGTCGGTGAACACAAGATAACTTTTATTTATTATCCATATCAGCCCCCAGATGTTTTATCTGCGCTTCTTGTCGCAGTCTAGACATGCACTTTAGGGCATGCCTACCCAGGGAAAGGAACCCTTAACGGAACTATTCTCTCTGGAAGATGTTTCTTACTACCCATGTAATATAACATAACTAGTTGGCACTTGTCTTATAAAGCACTAATGACCCCTACGTCTGGTCTCCACTCATGCCCCGGTTACAGCATAACCGAGAGGGTATTCGAATACACTCTGGACTGTCGGGTCCTGAGGTTGAAGCGAAAAGGTCCGCCACGACAAATGATCTACAATCCGGCTAGAAGGCATCATACATGTCACTTTAAAATTACATAGTCAATTTGACTGGTTGAATTCCTCTTCAATGCCATCCAATAGGTTGTCTAGTCTACAGTCCTGTTGGGAATACTTTGCGGCCAATTCTACTTGGCCGTACACTAAACTCACAGGGATCTCCTTGCCATCAGGCCCCACAGGGCCAACTTTGGCCATGTGGTTCGGGTCAGCCTTCGTGTACCGTGTCTTCACCATTACCCAGGCTTCCGTGGCGCCCTGACGGCAGGCCAATATCTTCCATAATCGGAAGCGCCGCCGTGCTCCCTTCAGCTTTTCTGCAAGCTCTCCAAGGCCTTCGGGTATGGAGACGGACGGCCACAAGGTCTGGGCGACGCCTTGCATCACCTGCCGAACTCGTTCGTGCAACTGTGCGAGCTCGGGAAGAAGATCACCCATGGAACCAGGCATCTCCTCGGCAGGACGACATGTTAGCATACCTACAGACATAACTCTGTCAGCCAGCTTCCTCGCTGAACTCTTTTTCAAAGTTCGTTCAAGCACTTACTAAATATGTCACGTCGAAGCCGCCGATTCTCCTTAACAGAGTCTGATAGTTGGGCACGAACATCTTTTAGTTCAACGCCCAGATTGGTGTTGGCATCTTGGAGATCA
The DNA here is from genome assembly GCF_003073215.2 of Triticum urartu. Lineage (NCBI taxonomy): Eukaryota > Viridiplantae > Streptophyta > Magnoliopsida > Poales > Poaceae > Triticum > Triticum urartu. The sequence goes on along the minus strand of NC_053023.1, from coordinate 489,820,422 downwards.
TTCTTCTCCTGACTCACCCTCGTAAGCATGCTCTCACCAGCCTTCAGCTGGCGTACGAGTTGTTGCTTATCCAGATTTACTCCAGCATCATCTGCAATTTTATCGTCAGATCTGCATATACGCCGCATTCTAATATGATACTTATCATTCAAAGGATATGTTACCAGAGGGGGTCTCTTTGGGCTCCCCTGCTGCGGCCAGTGTGGCCTGAAGTTGGGCTTTGCACTCTTCCAGCTCCTGGGACAGTTGAGTATTCTTTTCTGTAAGAACCTGCATAACGAATGATCCTTAAATCAGTTATCCTAACTGTTTCAAGTCTCAGGGGCTACTGATATATATAATCATCAAATTTTCTCACCCGTATGTCTTTTACATACTGCTCCGTGGCTCTGGCTAGACCATTTTGAGCGGCACGCAGGTGCGCATCTCCCGATTTGAAGGCATCCAATGCCTCTTGGGAGAAACAAGCGTCACGAAGAACAGTCCGGCGATGCCTGTGGTTCATGGCACTATCCACCTCGGAATGGGTGGTGGACAGTTTATCCGCATCCTTTGTCGGAGGAGCACCCGACGCACGCCTTGTATTCGTTCCCGCCTTTGAATCCGGCCTTGGAGCCTGGCTTGTGGAGGCGCGATTGGTAGCCTCTCCGGGTATAGTCCGGCGAGCGCTCTTTTTCCTGGAAAGAAGGCATGGGCGTTAATATGCCTCTGAAAATTATATCTTGCAATAAAGATGGCGTGTCGTACTACTGCGCCGGTGTCGGTCCGGACTGCGGATCTTTTCAGCCTGCCTGACCTCGCGGCCCCTTGTTGGCTAGTTGCCACAGGCTCGGCCTTCTACCCCGAGGACCTCCCCTGCAAAACACGACTGTTATACGGCAATCAAAAAAGCGCAAGGAGAAATCCCTTTTTAATTGTTGGGACTTCAGTCTCAGTCACCTGTGAGGCTGGAACTAGTCCGGGGTAATCGGCCGTAGTGGCCACCAAAGCGTTGTCATTACTCCGTTGGTAGAATACCCCGTCGATCAGCTCCACAGATATGTCCGGATCCTCCTGGGAGACCGGGTCAAGGGACCATCCACGGTCCTCGGGTTGTGGAGGAGGGCTGTTTATCTCCTTTACTGCCTGGCGCAGCTCCTGTGATAAAATCGCTAGAATGAATACTTAACTACGAGAATGCGAAATGGATGGACGATAAAAAGTCTTCACTTACCCAGCTCGGAGGATTGTACATAGAAAATCCGCCCTGTGGGTTGACATGAAGGAATTCCTCCTCTTCTCCCTTGTACAATGTGGATAAGATCTTTATTGGATCATCAGCCGATCCCGGCCCTTTGCGGCCGTGGCGGGTGGCGTCATCCTCCCCGTTGAAATCCCACATGGGGTGGCCTCTATACTGAAGCGGCTGCACCCCCCCCCCCCCCCCCCCGCATAATGCATATGGCCATAACCTCGATCATGGTCAATCCGGATCGAGCTAAAAAACTTATCCGGCTCATCAGGTAAAGAATGTCCCTATAATCTTCCTCCAGCGAGCTCTGTGGACGCCAGCTCTGGCGCTTCTCAAAGGGGCGTTGACGAACTCCAGAAGGCTGATCCGAATAGGATCCTGGAGGGGGACGTCTTCTATATAAAACCATTCTGAAGGCCAGTCTTCGGACGTCTTCTTCGGGGTCCCGGACAAGTATCCGGTCCCTGCAATACGCCACACTTCGGCTCCGCCCACTTGATATATTGACCCCTTCTGAGAACGGGGCACAAGGCAGAACAGCTTCTTCCACAGAGCGAAATGAGCCTCACAGCCCAAAAACAACTCGCAAAGGGCCACGAATCCCGCGATATGCAGTGGGGAGGCAGGCGTAAGGTTGTGCAACTGGAGGCCGTAGAACACCAGAAGCCCCCGGAGAAACAGATGAATTGGGAATCCAAGCCCTCTTACCAAATAAGGGACAAGGCATACCCGTTCTCCCTTGGAGGGATTGGGATGGCTCTCCGCTTGCTCTCCGCCATTGTAGGTGGCAAGCCCGGCTCGAATCGGGACCAGGTATGCTGGGGGAAGAAACCCCTTGGACTGAAGCATCACCAATTTGCTGTGCGGGATGGAACATCTCTCCCAATCTCCAGGCTTGGAGCTAGGGGTGCGAGAAGGGGAGCTGCGTCGACCGGCCATGATGGAATGGATCTTTGTCGGGTGCGCTCCGATGAAGGCTCGCCAAGGGGGGATGGTGTGATTTGGATCTGAATCCTCGTCTTTTTAAATAGGCAGCTCATTCACACAGCTAGGGTGGTAAATGTGAAAACACCCTGGCTCTTCACATTCGCTCGACACGTGGAAAGTGGCCATTATTGGGCGTGGAAGCCGAGAAGTACAAACATTCACAAGAAACCGGACATTATTTCGATAGGTACACAGAATTTGGAGAGGAACCCGCCTGGGAATGCCGAAGATAATACTGCGTGCCGGACTCATCATCATTGAAGCCTTGTTCGGGGGCTACTGAGGGAGTCCTGTATTAGGGGGTCTTCAGACAGCCGGACTATCTCCATTGGCCGGACTGTTAGACTATGAAGATACAAGATTGAAGACTTCGTCTCGTGTCCGGATGGGACTCTACTTGGCGTGGAAGGCAAGCTAGGCAATACGAATATGGATATCTCCTCCTTTGTAACTGACCTTGTGTAACCCTAACCCTCTCCGGTGTCTATATAAAGCGAAGGGTTTTAGTCCGTAGGACAACAATCACAACATACAATCATACCATAAGCTAGCTTCTAGGGTTTAGCCTCTCTGATCTCGTGGTAGATCTACTCTTGTACTACCCATATCATCAATATTAATCAAGCAGGACATAGGGTTTTACCTCCATCGAGAGGGCCCGAACCTGGGTAAAACTTCGTGTCCCCTGCCTCCTGTTACCATCCGGCCTAGACGCATAGTTCGGGACCCCCTACCCAAGATCCGCCGGTTTTGACACCGACAAATATCATCCTCCCATAGAAGTAAAAGTAGCTGCACCTATTAAAGTTGAAGAAAAGATTGTCACTTATAATGATCCTGTTGTTCCTACTTCTTATGTTGAGAAACCACCTTTCCTTGCTAGGATAAAGGATCATGCTAGAGCTTCGACTATGGTTTGGAAAAGCAATATTAGAACATATACACCTCCTGAGCAAGTTAAAGTTGAACCTAATATTGCTATTGTTAAAGATCTCTTTTCTGATAATATTGATGGGCATGTTATTTATTTCTGTGATGAAACTGCTAGAATTGCTAAACCTTGTGCTAAAGATAAACCTAGACCTGTGGTCGGCATGCATGTTATTTTTGTTAAAATAGGAGATCATTGTTATCATGGCTTATGTGATATGGGTGCCAGTGCTAGTGCAATACCTATTGGCATGTATAGAGAAATTATGCATGATATTGCACCTGTTGAGTTAGAAGATATTGATGTCACAATTAAACTTGCCAATAGAGATACTATTTCACCAATGGGAATTGTTAGAGATGTTGAAGTCTTGTGTGGGAAAACTAAATATCCTGCTGATTTTCTTGTTCTTGGTTCCCCACAAGATAGCTTTTGTCCCATTATATTTGGTAGACCCTTCTTAAACACTGTCAATGCTAAGATAGATTGCAAAAAGGATTTTGTTACTATCAGTTTAGCTGATATGTCTCATGAATTTAATTTCTCTAAATTTAGTAGACAACACCGTGAAGAAGAATTACCATGTAAGGATGAAATTATTGCCCTTGCTTCTATTGCCGTACCTCCTAATGATCCTTTAGAACAATATTTGCTAGACCATGAAAATGATATGTTTACGAATGAAAGAAGGGAAATAGATGAAGTATTCTTTAAACAGGAACCTATTTTGAAAAACAATTTACCTATTGAAATCCAAGGGGATCCTCCTCCACCCAAGGGTGATCCCGTGTTTGAGCTTAAACCGTTGCCTGATACTCTTAAATATGCTTATCTTGATGAGAAAAAGATATATCTTGTTATTATTAGTGCTAACCTTTCAGAGCATGAGGAAGAGAGATTATTGAAAACTCAGAATAAGCACCGTGCTGCTATTGGGTATACTCTTGATGATCTTAAGGGCATTAGTCCCACTCTATGTCAACATAAAATAAATTTGGAAGAAGATGCTAAACCAGTTCATGATCATCAACGACGGCTGAATCCTATAATGAAAGAGGTGGTAAGAAAGGAAATACTAAAGCTCCTTGAGGCAGGTATAAGCTATCCCGTTGCTGATAGTCAATGGGTAAGTCCTATCCATTGTGTCCCTAAGAAGGGAGGTATTACTGCTGTTCCTAATGATAAAGATGAATTGATTCCTCAAAGAATTATTACAGGTTATAGGATGGTAATTGATTTCCGCAAATTAAATAAGGCCACTAAAAAGGATCATTACCCCTTACCTTTTATTGATCAAATGCTAGAAAGATTATCCAAACATACACATTTTTGCTTTCTAGATGGTTATTCTGGTTTCTCTCAAATACCTGTGTCAGCCAAGGATCAATCAAAGACTACTTTTACTTGTCCTTTTGGTACTTTTGCTTATAGACGTATGCCTTTTGGTTTATGTAATGCACCTGCTACCTTTCAAAGATGCATGATGGCTATATTCTCTGACTTTTGTGAAAAGATTTTTGAGGTTTTCATGGACGATTTCTCCGTCTATGGATCTTCTTTTGATGATTGCTTGAGCAACCTTGATCGAGTTTTGCAAAGATGTGAAGAAACTAATCTTGTCTTGAATTGGGAAAAGTGCCACTTTATGGTTAATGAAGGTATTGTCTTGGGGCATAAAGTTTCTGAAAGAGGTATTGAGGTTGATAAAGCCAAGGTTGATGCTATTGAAAAGATGCCAGGTCCCAAGGACATCAAAGGTATAAGAAGTTTCCTTGGTCATGCCGGTTTTTATAGGAGGTTCATTAAGGACTTCTCAAAAATTTCTCGGCCTCTGACTAATTTATTACAAAAAGATATACCATTTGTCTTTGATGATGATTGTGTAGAAGCATTTGAAATACTTAAGAAAGCATTGATCTCTGCACCTATTGTTCAGCCACCTGATTGGAATTTACCCTTTGAAATTATGTGTGATGCTAGTGATTATGCTGTAGGTGCTGTTCTAGGGCAAAGAGTTGATAAGAAATTAAACGTTATTCATTATGCTAGTAAAAGCCTAGACAATGCTCAAAGAAATTATGCTACTACTGAAAAAGAATTCTTAGCAGTTGTATTTGCTTGTGATAAGTTCAGACCTTATATTATTGATTCTAAAGTAACTATTCACACTGATCATGCTGCTATTAAATATCTTATGGAAAAGAAAGATGCTAAACCTAGACTTATTAGATGGGTTCTCTTGCTACAAGAATTTGATTTACATATTGTTGATGGAAAGGGAGGTGAGAACCCCGTTGTTGACAACTTGTCTAGGTTGGAAAATGTGTTTGATGACCCAGTACCTATTGATGATAGTTTTCCTGATGAGCAATTAAATGTCATAAATGCTTCTCATACTGCTCCATGGTATGCTGATTATGCTAATTACATTGTTGCCAAATTCATACCACCTAGTTTCACATACCAACAAAAGAGAAAGTTCTTCTATGATTTGAGGCATTTCTGTTGGGTGACCCACATCTTTATAAAGAAGGAGTAGATGGTGTTATTAGACGTTGTGTACCTGAGCATGAACAGGAACTGATTCTACGCAAGTGTCACTCCGAAGCTTATGGAGGACACCATGCTGGAGATAGAACTGCACATAGGGTATTGCAATATGGTTTTTATTGGCCTACTCTCTTCAAAGATGCCCGTAAGTTTGTCTTATCTTGTGATGAATGTCAAAGAATTGGTAATATAAGTAGGCGTCAAGAAATTCCTATGAACTATTCACTCGTTATTGAACCACTTGATGTTTGGGGCTTTGATTATATGGGACCTTTTCCTGCCTCTAATGGGTATACACATATTTTAGTTGATGTTGATTACGTTACTAAGTGGGTAGAAGCTATTCCAACTATTATTGCTGATCATAACACTTCTATTAAAATGCTTAAAGAAGTTATTTTTCCAAGATTTGGAGTCCCTAGATATTTAATGACTGATGGTGGTTCACATTTTATTCATGGTGCTTTCCATAAAATGCTTGCTAAGTATGATGTTAATCATAGAATTGCATCTCCTTATCACACTCAGTCTAGTGGTCAAGTAGAATTGAGTAATAGAGAACTCAAATTAATTTTGCAAAAGACTGTTAATAGATCTAGAAAGAATTGGTCCAAGAAACTTGATGATGCATTATGGGCCTATAGAACTGCATATAAGAATCCTATGGGTATGTCTCCGTATAAAATGGTCTACGAAAAAGCAAGTCACTTACCTCTCGAACTAGAACATAAGGCTTATTGGGCTATTAAAGAGCTTAACTATGATTTTAAACTTGCCAGTGAGAAGAGGTTATTTGATATTAGCTCACTCGATGAATGGAGAACCCAAGCCTATGAAAATGCCAAGTTGTTTAAAGAAAAAGTTAAAAGATGGCATGACAAAAGAATACAAAAGCCTGAGTTTAATGTAGGTGATTATGTATTGCTATACAACTCTCGTTCAAGATTTTTTGCAGGAAAACTTCTCTCTAAATGGGAAGGTCCTTACGTTATCGAGGAGGTCTATTGTTCCAGTGCCATAAAAATCAACAACTTCGAAGGTACAAATCCGAAGGTGGTGAACGGTCAAAGAATCAAACATTATATCTCAGGTAATCCCAAAAATGTTGAAACCAATGTTACTGAAACCGTAACCCCGGAGGAATACATAAGGGACACTTTCTGGAACGTTTCAAACTCCGAAAAGGAATAGGTATGTGGTACAGTAAGTAAACCGACTCCAAAAGAGTTTTTAAGGCAATATTTCTCCGTTTTGGAATATTTAGAAAACTAGAAAAATAAGTATCAGTCCGGGAAGGACACGAGGCCTCCACGAGGGTGGAGGGCGTGCCCTACCCCCCTGGGCGCGCCCCCTACCTCGTGGGCACCTTGTGCGCTTTCTGGACTCTGTTTTCTTACATGACACGTATTTTGGTCGGTAAAAATGCATTATATAATCTCCCGGAGATTTTGACTCCCGTATCACGCAAAAAACTCCTGTCTTTTTTTCGAGCTGTTTTTCTGACAGATCCAGGTCATCATGTCATCTTCAAGTGCCCCCAAGGACCAGTTCTTCGAGAAGGTCATCAACCCCTACGTCGCGGAGGTGCTGCAACACCCTCAAACCATTGAGATGCGTGAGGGGTTGTTGCACATCCGCGATGTTGAGGGACCAAGGAAGACTGGAAGCACGGAGGAAAGGCTCGAGGCATTGGAGCAAGAAGTTTTCAAGTGTCAGGAGATGGTGGAGCGTGGACTTGATTCCAATCACATTATGATCACGGAGTTCACCAACAACCACAAGCTGGACGTCAAGGACATTGGGGAGGCCATCTTCAAGCTTCATGAGAAAAACGAGCACCTCCAAGCCCAGATCTATGACCTGCAAAATCAAAACTGTGAGTATGAATATAGATTCAAGAGGATGAGTTCGGCTGCAGATTTTAGGTTTTAGGATACTCGATCATCCTTCTATGATGGTGAGCCTATGCCTTGGAAGAAGGATGACAAGCCTACGCCATCAACAAAACCATCACCTTCTCCACCAACAAATAAGAATTGAGTATATGGTATGGGCACTCCCCTTGGCAACTTCCAAGCTTGGCGGAGTGCCCCAGTATCGTATCACCATCACTTTTATCTTACCGTTTTTCTTAGTTCGATCCTTTTGGTAATATCTTGATCTAGTAGAATAAAAGTTCTTAGTATGATCTAGTTGTGAGTTTTGCTTTTATGATCGTTCTATGTAATCGAGTCTGTGAGCTATATAATAAAGATTAGTATTGAGTCAAGGGCTTGATTCTTTTGCCATGATCCTAAGTGAATAAGAGAAAAGAGAAAGAAATAGAAAGAAACAAAAGAGATCATATGGATCTTTATAGAGAGTAATGAGCTCACCTAGAAAAAGGTATGATGAATAAAAGTTGTCGAGAGTTGACAAACATAGTTTTGGTCATCGTTGCAATTAATAGGAATGAATAAAGAAAGAGAGGTCTTCACATATAGATATACTATCTTGGACATCTTTTATGATTGTGAGCACTCATTAAAATATGACATGCTAAAGAATTGACATTGGACAAGGAAGACAACATAATGGGTTAACATCTGAGATAAATTATATTGTCATGGATCATCCAACATGGTCGAGCTTGCCTTTCCCTCTCATGCTAGCCAAATTCATCCCACCAAGTAGAGATACTAATTGTGCTTCCAAATACCCTTAAACTAGTTTTGCCATGAGAGTCCACCATACCTACCTATGGATTGAGTAAGATCCTCCAAGTAAGTTTTCATCGGTGAAAAGCAATAAAAATTGCTATTTAAATATGTATGACTTATTAGTGTGGGAGAAAATAAACTTTATACGATCGTGTGATATGGAAGAAATAAAAGCGACAGACTGCATAATAAAGGTCCATATCACAAGTGGCAATATAAAGTGACGTTCTTTCGCATTAAGATTTTGTGCATCCAACCATAAAAGCGCATGACAACCTCTGCTTCCTTCTACAAAGGGCCTAGCTTTTACTTTTATCTCCTACCTTGCATAAGAGTCATGGTGATCTTCACCCTTCCTTTTTACATTTTATCTTTTGGAAGCACAACATGTTGGGAAGATCCGGGCACATATGGCTAATTGGATGTAAGTTTTCATGAACTATTATTGTTGACATTACCCTTGAGGTAAAACGTTGGGAGGCAAAACTATAAGCCCCTATCTTTCTCTGTGTCCGATTAAAATTCCATACCCATAAGTATTGCGTGAGTGTTAGCAATTGTGAAAGACTATATGATAGTTGAGTATGTGGACTTGCTGAAAAGCTCTTATATATTGACTCTTTCCTATGTTATGATAAATTGCAATTGCTCCAATGACTGAGATTACAGTTTGTTAGTTGTCAATGAAGTTCACGATTCATACTTGAAATTGTGATTGAATTATTAGTCTAGCATAAGAAATCATATGACAAGAATTATATAAGTTGTTGTTCTAAGAATGATCATGATGCCCTCATGTCCGTATTTTATTTTTATCGACACCTCTATCTCTAAACATGTGGACATATTTTTCGATTTCGTCTTTCGCTTGAGGACAAGCGAGGTCTAAGCTTGCGGTAGTTGATACGTCCATTTTGCATTATGCTTTTATATCGATATTTATTGCATTATGGGCTGTTATTACACATTATGTCACAATACTTATGCCTATTCTCTCTTATTTTACAAGGTTTACATAAAGAGGGAGAATGCCGGGAGCTGGGATTCTGGGCTGGAAAAGGAGAAAATATTAGAAACCTATTCCACACAACTCCAAAAGTCTTGAAACTTCACGGAAGTCAATTTAAGAATATATAATAAATATTGAGCGCAAGAAGTTCACCAGGGGGGCACACCCTGCCCACTAGGGTGGGGGGCTCGCCCCCCTACCTCGTGGGCCCCCTGGTGGCCCTCCGATGACCATCTTCTTCTATATGAAGTCTTTCGATGGGAAAAAATAAAAAGCCATCTTCTCGGATGAAACTCTGCTGCCACGAGGCGAAAGCTTGGCAGAACCAATCTAGGGCTCTAGCGGAGCTGTTCTGCTGGGAAACTTCCCTCCGGGAGGGGGAAATCATCGCTATCGTCATTACCAACGCTCCTCTCATCGGGAGAGGGCAATCTCCATCAACATCTTCACCAGCACCATCTCCTCTCAAAACCCTAGTTCATCTCTTGTATCCAATTATTGTCTCCAAGTCCAGGATTGGTACGTGTGGGTTGCTAGTAGTGTTAATTACTCCTTGTAGTTGATGCTAGTTGGTTTAATTGATGGAAGATCATATGTTCAGATCCTATATGCATATTAATACTCCTCTGATTATGAACATGAATATGCTTTGTGAGTAGTTACGTTTGTTCCTGAGGACATGGGATAAGTCTTGCTATTAGTAGTGATGTGAATTTGGTATTCGTTCGATATTTTGATGAGATGTATGTTGTCTCTCCTCTAGTGGTGTTATGTGAACGTAGACTACATAACACTTCACCATTATTTGGGCCTAGAGGAAGGCATTGGGAAGTAATAAGTAGATGATGGGTTGCTAGAGTGACATAAGCTTAAACCCTAGTTTATGCGTTGCTTCATAAGGGTCTGATTTGGATCCATATGTTTCATGCTATGGTTAGGTTTACCTTAATAATTTTGTTGTAGTTGCGGATGCTTTCAATAGAGGTTAATCATAAGTGGGATGCTTGTCCAAGTAAGGATAGTACCCAAGCACCGGTCCACCCACATATCAGATTATCAAAGTACCGAACGCGAATCATACGAGCGTGATGAAAACTAGCTTGACGATATTCCCATGTGTCCTCGGGAGCGCTTTTCTCTATATAAGTATTTCTCCAGGCTTGTCCTTTGCTACAAAAAGGATTGGGCCGCCTTGCTGCACTTTATTTACTTTTGTTACTTGTTGCTCGTTACAAATTATCCTATCACAAAACTATCTGTTACCACTTATTTCAGTACTTGTAGAGAATACCTTTCTGGAAACCGCTTATCATTTCCTTCTGTTCCTCGTTGGGTTCGACACTCTTACTTATCGAAAGGACTGCAATAGATCCCCCATACTTGTGGGTCATCAACGGTTCTCCATACGTGCATGGGGATCACAAACTTTAACACAAGTATTTATCAAATTCACAACTACTCAATTAGCATGACTCTAATATCACCATCTTCATATCTCAAAACAATCATAAGGAATCAAACTTCTCACAGTATTCAATGCACTTTATATGAAAGTTTTTATTATATCCCTCTTGGATGCCCATCATATTAGGACTAATTTCATAACCAAAGCAAATTACCATGCTGTTTAGGACTCTCAAAATAATATAAGTGAAGCATGAGAGTTCATCTATTTCTATGAAATAAAACTACCGCCGTGCTCTAAAAGGATATAAGTGAAGCACTAGAGCAAATGACAAATTACTCCGAAAGATATAAGTGAAGATCAACGAGTAGTCGAATAATTGTGCAACTATGTGAAGACTCTCTAACATTTAATAATTTCAGATCTTGTTACTTTATTCAAACATCAAGCAAAACAAAAGAAAATAAAATGACGCTCCAAGCAAAACACATATCATGTGGTGAATAAAAATATAGCTCCAAGTAAAGTTACCGATGAACGAAGACGAAAGAGGGGATGCCTTCCGGGGCATCCCCAAGCTTAGGCTCTTGCTTGTCCTTGAATATTACCTTGGGGTGCCTTGGGCATCCCCAAGCTTAGGCTCTTGCCACTCCTTATTCCATAGTCCATAGAATCTTTACCCAAAACTTGAAAACTTCACAACACAAAACTCAACAGAAAACTCGCAAGCTCCATTAGTATAAGAACATAAATCACCTCTTAGGTACTATTGTGAACTCATTATAAATTCGTATTGGTGTAATATCTACTATATTCAAGCTTCTCTATGGTTCATACCCTTCGATACTACTCATAGGTTCACCAAAATAAGCAAACAACACAATGAAAACAGAATCTATCAAAAACAGAACAGTCTATAATAATTTGTATCAAACGTATACTTCTGTAACTGCATAAATTCTGATAAAACATGAAGTCCTAGGTAATTTGTTTATTGATCTTCTGCAAAAAGAATCAGTATTTTATCACGTTCTGGTGATTTCTAACAATTCTGGGACTGAGCGCAAAGTTTCTGACTTTTTCTGCAAGATCAAATAATTACTATCCAAGAAGATCCTATTGGTTTTACTTGGCACAAACACTAATTAAAATATAAAACCACATCTAACCAGAGGCTAGATGAATTATTTATTACTAAACAGGAGAAAAAATCAAAGGACAAAAATAAAATTGGGTTGCCTCCCAACAAGCTCTAATGTTTAACGCCCCTAGCTAGGCATGATGATTTCAATGATGCTCACATAAAAGATAAGAATTGAAACATAAAAAAAGCATCATGAAGAATATGACTAGCACATTTAAGTTTAACCCGCTTCCTATGCATAGGGATTTTGTGAGCAAACAACTTATGGGAACAAGAAACAACTAGCATAGGAAGGCAAAACAAGCATGACTTCAAAAATTTCAACACATAGAGAGGAAACTTGATATTATTGCAGTTCCTACAAGCATATGTTCCCCCCTCATAATAATTTTCCGTAACATCATGAATGACTTCAACCATATAACCAGCACATAAAGCATTATTTTCATTATCTACTTGCATAGAAATTTTATTACTCTCCACATAAGCAAAATTCTTCTATTTTGGAATAGTGGGAGTATCATAAGAGACTCGAATACTATAAATTGTTTCCACCTTAAAAGGGTAGTGTTCAGAAAAAGGGTAATCATAATCATGACAAGTTTTATAAATATAATCATCACTACTTTTTATAGCATAAGTATCATCACAATAATCATCATAAATAGGAGGCATGCTATCATCATAATAAATTTGCTCATCAAAACTTGGGAGGCTAAAAATATCATCTTCATTAAACATAGCATCCCCAAGCTTGGGAAAAACATTAATTGCAGCAAATATATTCTCAAACATGTCATTCTCATCAAACATAGCATCCCCAAGCTTGGGCATTTTCATATCATAAGCATAATCACTCTCATCATTAATACTATGGATAGCACCAATAGTATAGCAATTATCATCATCACAATGAGTAATAGGAGCAACATCATTTGGGAGGGATACCTTTCTACCTTTGCTTATCCGTCTTTTCTTTTTCTTTTTCTTCACAACATGCGTGGGTTTAACCCTCTATTTTGAGCTCCTTATTAATGAGATTGGTTGAATAGAAGGCTCCTCCTCGTTACCTGATTCATCATAAGAAATAATAGGAGGATATTGGGAAGTCTCTTCCCTTTCATTACTATTCTCTTCATCCTCTACTTGTTTTTTTTCTTTATGTAATTGGCAATATAAGGATTTTCAATGCAATTCACCGCACAATACATAAAAATTTCTTCTAGATCAATATCGAGGAATTTCTCAAGGTTATATTGTGGAATATGCTTAGTTATACATTTCATTTCTTCATAACCCAAAAGCAAACTAAGTTCATTATGATGTGCAAGGGAAATGAAGTCATCACAATTTTTGGACACGATTCGATCATGAAACAATTTGCATTGGAGATTCAAATGACCATGTCCATTGCAAAGTTCACAAGTATGGCGAAGAAATTTTAAATTTTTAGCACAAACATCTAGCCTTTCTTGCAATCATTTAGTTTGCAAATACTTATGCCTCTTGCAAAATCTATCTTCCCTATTTGGTGTGTACTCGCAAAATCTATGCACTCCACAAAAGTTGACATGCTTATAAGAGACATTTTCATCATGACTAGTGCAATCATCATTAGTACTATGGATATTCAAAGAGTTCATACTAATAACATTACAATCATGCTCATCATTCAAAGATTTAGTGCCAAACATTCTAATACATTCTTACTCTAGCAATTGAGCACAATTATCGGAATCCTTATTCTCATGAAAGACATTAAAAAGATGAAGCATATGAGGTACCCTCAATTCCATTTTTTGTAGTTTTCTTTTATGAACAAAACTAGTGATAAAACAAGAAACAAAAAGATTCGATTACAAGATCTAAAGATATACCTTCAAGCACTCACCTCCCCGGCAACGGCGCCGGAAATTGCTTGATGTCTACTATGCAACCTTCTTCTTGTAGACATTGTTTGCCCTCCAAGTGCAGAGGTTTATAGGACAGTAGCAAATTTCCCTCAAGTGGATGACCTAAGGTTTATCAATCCGTGGGAGGTGTAGGATGAAGATGGTCTCTCTCAAACAACCTTGTAACCAAATAACAAAGAGTCTCTTGTGTCCCCAACACACCCAATACAATGGTAAATTGTATAGGTGCACTAGTTCAGCGAAGAGATGGTGATACAAGTGCAATATGGATGATAGATATAAGTATTTATAATATTAAAATATAAAAACAGCAAGGTAACTATTGATAAAAGTGAGCACAAACGGTATTGCAATGCGTTGAAACAAGGCCTAGGGTTCATACTTTCACTAGTGCAAGTTCTCTCAACAATAATAACATAATTGGATCATATAAATATCCCTCAACATGCAACAAAGTGTCACTCCAAAGTCACTAATAGCGGAGAACAAACGAAGAGATTATTGTAGGGTACAAAACCACCTCAAAGTTATTCTTTCTGATCGATCTATTCAAGAGTCCGTAGTAAAATAACACGAAGCTATTCTTTCCATTCGATCTATCATAAAATTCGTACTAGAATAACACCTTAAGACACAAATCAACCAAAACCCTAATGTCACCTAGATACTCCAAAGTCACCACAAGTATCCGTGGGTATGACTATACGATATGCATCAAACAATCTCAGATTCATCTATTCAATCAACACATAGAACTTCAAAGAGTGCCCCAAAGTTTCTACCGGAGAGTCAAGGCGAAAACGTGTGCCAACCCCTATGCATAAGTTCACAAACAGAACCTGCAAGTCGATCACCAAAACATACATCAAGTGGATCACGTGAATATCCCGTTGTCACCATAGATAAGCACATACAAGACATACATCAAGTGTTCTCAAATCCTTAAAGACTCAATCTGATAAGATAACTTCAAAGGGAAAACTCAATCCATTACAAGAGAGAAGAGGGGGGGAGAAATATCATAAGATCCAACTATAATAGCAAAGCTCACGATACATCAAGATCGCACCATCTCAAGAACACGAGAGAGAGAGAGAGACAGAGATCAAACACATAGCTACTGGTACATACCCTCAGCCTCAAGGGTAAACTACACCCTCCTCATCATGGAGATCGCCGGGATGATGGAGATGGCCACCGGTGAGGGATTCCCCCTCCGGCAGGGTGCCAGAACGGGTCTAGATTGGTTTTCGGTGGATGCGGAGGCTTGAGGTGGCAGAACTCCCGATCTATTGTGTTCCCCGATGTTTTTAGGGTATATGGATGATGACCCACAAGTATAGGGGATCTGTCATAGTCCTTTCGATAAGTAAGAGTGTCAAACCCAGCGAGGAGCATAAGGAAATGATAAGCGGTTTCCAGCAAGGTATTCTCTGCAAGTACTGAAATAAGTGGTAACAGATAGTTTTGTGATAGGATAATTTGTAAAGATTAACAAGTAGCAAAAGTAAATAAAGTGCAGCAAGGTGGCCCAATCCTTTTGTAGCAAAGGACAAGCCTGGACAAACTCTTATATGATGTAAAGCGCTCCCGAGGACACATGGGAATATCATCAAGCTAGTTTTCATCACGTTCATATGATTCGCGTTCGGTACTTTGATAATTTGGTATGTGGGTGGACCGGTGCTTGGGTGCTGCCCTTACTTGGACAAGCATCCCACTTATGATTAACCTCTATTGCAAGCATCCACAAATACAACAAAAGTATCACTACTAGGGAAAAGGCTAGCAGCAGCATGGGTTTTAGGTGTATCAGTAGCGCGGGGACCGGCGCTACTAATAAGGCGCTACAACTAACACGTAGCAGTAGCGCATGCTCACTAGTGCTACTGCTACACAAGTGTAGCAGCAGCGCGCTTAATGGAAGCTCGCTACTGCTAATAGCTATAGCGCGCTTCTCTTGTGCGCGCTACTGCTGCTACCGTGCTACTGCTAACTTTTCTCCATTCGCTACTGCTAATTTTAGTAGTTTTTTTTGGCATATTTGTTTTGTATTTGAATAGGCTTTATAGAAGAATCTTTAGCACATACAAATGTCATCATGATACACATACAAATGCATGCGAGACCACAAATGTAATCATAGCATATACATACAAATAGTCTCATCATAATCATCATCCAACACAAAGTGGTATCTTGTCATCATCTCAAAAATAGCGATACATGCAAGTCTCGAATACTTGCAACTACAATGTCATCCATCTAAACAAAGGTATACGCGAGAAGAGATATCACTATGAGTGAGAGCTGAACTATGCAGTACATGAGGTGGCGGTTACGAGTCCTCTCACGCGCTAGCGTGAACCTCAAGTAACTAGCTTCTCCTTCTTGTCTGCTTTTGAAGCCTTTATGGCTGGTGCCCGAGAACCCATTCACTTGCGCCTGACACTCATGCCACTCGTTGTACACCCCCGGAACCTTCCCTTTGTACACGACATAGCACTTCCATCTCGCCATCAAGAAACTAGATACCTGTTAGAGATTCATGTTCATGAAGACGATGTACAATCATATATATGCAACAAAATATACTAGAGTAACACCGAAAAAGAAAGGGTTAGCAACTAGATGCAACATACAGTATGCAAATTAATTAACTAGAGGTATGCAGGCCATCGTACGCAAACTATCAAAGTAGCGTTACGCAAGTTCGGCAGGGACCATGGACATCACAAAGTTTCATCGCTACAAAAAGTATACAAGTTCAACCGACACATATCATCATCATCGGCATCATAAATCACCAGAAGTTCCATCCTTCCATATCATCGAGGATGGACCCTAGCTTGTTGAACAGTGTGAGGTCTAGACGTTGCATGCCTATGCGAGTTCGGACGTCAGCTCGCGATATAGGGCCATGGTGGAACATCCCCTTCTCATCAACGACTTCTTTGATGATGATCGTCGCAATGTCGCTTTGGATGAGAAAGAAGTCATCTCTAAGTTTATAATCCGCTTCTCCATGAGATTCTAGCCACTTGTGGATATGATCATCATTTCTGCTTCTCATGCGAAGCTTTTGGTGATCCGTGTTGAACTGAATCATGAGATGGACGATGTAGAATCCATCCTTCTTGCTTGGTTTTGGGACATGGATGTAGGAGAAGTTAGTTTTATGTGCGAAACCCATCTTCTTGTTCCTTTGTTTCCTGATCTACATGTGGCCACACTAGTAGAAAACAGGGCTTTGGTCACAGGGCAATATTCACATTAGTCCCGGTTCAGTCACGAACCGGGACTAATGTGAGCATTGGTCCCGGTTCGTGCGGCTAAGGCATTAGTCCTGGTTCACCTGAGCCCTTTAGTCCCGGTTTAAGACAAGAACCAAGACTAAAGGGTGCGATGTCCTTTAGTCCCGGTTTGACACACGAACCGAGAGTAAAGGGTGCGATGCCCTTTAGTCCCGGTTTGTGTCTCAAACCGGGACTAAAGGTCCCATTTTCAAACTCCCCCCCTGTGGATCGCCTTTTTTGTTTCGAAAAAATCAAAAGAAAATGATAAAAACTTCAAAAAATAAAATCCTTCGAGAGGTAGTTATATTACTACATCTACTAGTTAGGAAAATTTAAGAACTTAAATTTGGACATGTTTTGCAAAATGTTCAGCACAAAAATTCGCATCCGATTTTGACGGCCTACGGCCTGTTTGCAAATTTTTAGAATCCTCAAATTCTAAAAGGAAAAAAGGTTATGCTCAAATTTCAGTTTTTTTGTATTTTCGTTAAATCTGGTCAAACTATGGTCAAACTACTTATTCAAGAAGTATTAGTATTACTAAATAATTATTCAAGAATATTAGTGTTACTAAATAATTATTTCAGTTTTTTTGAATTTTGGTCAAATCTGGTCAAACTGTGGTCAAACAATGGTCAAACTACGTATTCAAGAAATATTAGTTTTACTAAATAATTATTTCAGTTTGTTTGAATTTTGGTCAAACATTGGTCAAACTATGGTCAAACTGTGGTCTAACTGTGGTCTAACTGTGGTCATACTATGGTCAAACTACTTATTCAAGAAATATTAGTGTTACTAAATAATTATTGTTTTTTAGAACAATAGTTTCAAACTCAAACAGTGAAATGTGTGACTTCATGCTCAAGCTAAATTCCTGAGGGTTAATAGGATTGACATCTTACTATTGTCAGGAAAACAACAAGTGCAGACTTGGAAACGAGGGAGAATAGAACCTGGAAGTTAAGCGTGCTCAGGTTGGAGTAGTGAGAGGATGGGTGACCATCCAGGAAGTTAGATGATTTGGAATGATGAGGGGTGATTAGAGATTAGAGGTTAAATTGAGCAGTGATGAGGGGTGATTAGAGATTAGAGGTTAAAATATTTCAGAAATTTGAAAATAAAAAAAATTCAAAAAAAATCATAAAATTTCCTTTAGTACCGGTTGGTGTTACCAACCGGGACTAAAGGTGGACCTCCAGGCAGCGGCCACTTGGAGGGCCTTTAGTCCCGGTTCGTATAAGAACCGTGACTAAAGGGGGAGGCTTTAGTAACGACCCTTTAGTCCCGGTTCCAGAACCGGGACTAAAGGCCCTTATGAACCAGGACTAAAGGCCCTTTATCTACTAGTGCCACCTCTAATGCTGAAGCCTTGGAGAGCATCATCTAGAATATTCATTATGGGGGTGTAGTCTTTTTTCTCGTAGTCTCTGGAAGGGTCAAAATACACGTCGTGGGAGACTTGCGGGTAAAGAACGATAAGGACGACGCACCTGTTGCTGCGGGGAAAAGACACCTCAAATTATTCCCCATATGAGAGAGAAGGAATGATTGAAATGTACGAAAGGGTTGTCCGGAACTGACTTACTTTGGATGATAAGGCACGAGGAAAATTTCCTGGTCCTTATTCTGTACCATGAAGTTTTGGAGGTACTCCCTAGCAGTTTCATGCTCAAAGTCGCCGAGACTCAAGAAAGACTCGTGCATGTAGTACAAATCCACCACACAGATTTGCGAGACTTCTTCACTCTTCATGACGGAGCTCATATGTAGCGCAAAAAGGCGGACGATTGTAAAATCGAGCCTCCTTGTTTGAAACATCTCAAAGATATCGTCAAACCACAGGAAGAACACCTCAGCGGGCCATGTCTTGACGTAGCACTTCCCCTCAGGCACACGAGCAACGTATGTCGGATATCCTGGATCCTTTGAGGCTAGTAGGATTTTCTCAGTCGACAGCACATGGTCGTGCAGTCTCCTGAGATCCCCTGATAGTGCCTCCAGCGGTTTCGGCGGTAGCATCGGCTCGCCCGTGAGATGGAACATGGCCGCACCTTTCACGGGTACACGCTCTTCAGAATGCATCGTCTGGCTGCTTTGTGCTCTGGCTTGTTTGGAGGTAGTTATCTTCCCCGATCTCTTCCTCTGCTTTTTCTTGGGCACACCTTCCAGACCCTTCCTTAACCCCTGCCCCAGGGTTCCCGGGCTAAGCAGTGTACGACCCCCGGCTAGTTGAGCCTGTGTTGAGGCGACATCTTTAGGCGTGTCCTGTGAGGAATTCATGAAGAGAGACTTTTTGCGATCCTTCCAACGACCTTCCTGCCCGGGCATATCATCCATATCCTCATTAGCATGTTGATAGCCCGATTCGTCATATGGTTGACTCATCATATCTGTGTCACATTCATACGTGTTTGTATTGAGGAAACCCATAGGGTCGACCTCCGTCTCATTATCCATTCTCAGTTCTACAGGACCGATTACATCAGCCAGTACTATTGCACCCCCTTCATCACGTCATCTGCCGCTCTCACTCGGCACTACAGGAGCTAGTAATTGCGTAGGCGGGGTGGTGGTCTCCGCACATGCTTGTTGATGTGTGGTTATTGGTGTGCTCTCGGCCGGCTCCAGACGAATAAGATTCTTGGGCCATAGTAGCACCCAACCCTTGCAGCTTCCAATCCGAGGGGGGGTCTCGTCGTCCTCTCCCACATGCTGTATTGGAGGAGGAAACGCATCGTGCCCCGATTTCACACTGGAAAAGCTAACCCTGAAGTGCCCAGCAGGGATCGGCTGGTTCTGGAACGTGGGTTTCAAGGGGTTCAATATCATCCCCTTTGGCACGTCGACCTTCTGGCCTTTTATCAAGTAGAGTATGGTGCACGGGGTTTCTTCGCCCTACAAACGCATATGTCTGTGGCGTTAAACATCCGAAAGGCAAGGAAAATGGAATATTCTATATATACATATATGTTGGTGCGACATGTAATTACCATGATGGTGTCAAGCTCAGCCAAAGACGAAGGCCCACCTAGCGCGCCGGAGACTGAGGACGGGCTGCTATGAGCGGGAGCTACCGCGAGAGGAGGCCCGGTTGCGTGAGTAAGTGATGGTGCGGTGTTGTTGTTGTTCATGGAGTTGCTCCCGACGAAACTGGGCATCGGGAAATCATGTACCATCTTGTCTGGATTTTCCTTCGTCCAGCTGATGATAGTTGGAACCAAGTTAGTAGCGAAATCATTTCTGCAGGCAGTTACAGCTGCTTTGACTGCCTGCTGTAGCAACTCATTTTTCTCCTCGGCTGTTTTTTCCGTGTCCTCAGCTGCTTTTTTCTCGACCGCAAGCTTCACCTTCGCGTCGATGTCCGCCTGACTAAACTTCTTTTTCTGCTTCTTGGCCTTCGGGCCCTCGCTGTAAAACACCTTCCACGTGGCGCTGTCTCCAGCGCTGTGCACACAACCATATTGCGGCCGCTGGCCCAAAGGGT
The DNA here is from genome assembly GCF_003073215.2 of Triticum urartu. Lineage (NCBI taxonomy): Eukaryota > Viridiplantae > Streptophyta > Magnoliopsida > Poales > Poaceae > Triticum > Triticum urartu. Next base: position 489,799,770 of record NC_053023.1, on the reverse strand, counting down.
GTCCCTTAAGTTCGTTCAAGGCCAGGTTGAGAGGGGTGTCCCACTTGGGCCTCGTCGGAGAAGTAGGGCTTTCGGCTGCAAGCTGGTGATGCTTCTCCAGTAGTCTAATCAATTTCCTCGTGATCTGGTCCGTGTAAAAAACCTATTTCTCCTTGTTCCACTTGTAGCGGGCCCTGATGAAGTCACGCTCCAAGGGGTTGGTGAGCTTCGCGAAGGGATCTGGGAGACCCGCGGGTTCACGTTCCGCATCCTCCTTATCACATATGGGCCTTTTACCGAGGTAGCCACGGCTTCCGAGGCGATGCTTCCCCGTGTTCCTTTGATGAAGGCTCTTGAATTTCGTAGCCTTAGCCTTGGCTGCCTCGGTAGCGCAAGTGTCCTTGAACTTTTCGAACTCCTTTTCCGTAAGTGTCAGATTTTCCTCCAGAATCTTGGACAGGGGTTCCTCAGCCTCAATAGCTCATTTCACCCTCCCTTTCTAGGAGGCCAAATCATTTCTAAACATGCCCATGGCGTGATTGTTAATCTTTTTCATCTTCGGGTCATCCCACAGTTGTTCTATGTTATCATCCCGGTCGGGGAACTTGAATCTCTTGTGCAACTTCGTTAGGAGCAACTGCGTCAAATGTTCTTTACTCCTTAAGTCATCGTCGTTGATGCTCGCGCATTCCCGTAGGATGCATCCTAATTGGTTCCCATAGCACTTGCGAGGTTCTTCCGGCTCTAATGGCTCAAACTTGCCAGATGCCATCTTTGTGATCACAAGTCGTCCAATCCCTAGTTTGTTAGGTTTTCGTACCCTCTGCTTCTTATGCTTCCCCTTTTCGGTAGCGGCATCGGCGCCGGTACATTCCCCGCCGGTACCTTCCCCGCCGGTCTCGGCGCCGCCATCGGTGCCGGCACCGTCAGTGTCGATGTCGGTGTCAGTACCATCATCGAGGTCGACCTGCAAACCTTGCTTAGCAGTCAAATAGTCGAGGTACTCTTGTTCACCCTCATAATCCATCTCGTCTGCATCTTGGTCAGAAGGCCCAGTTTCTTCCTTGTTCGACATGTTTCCTATGATTAAGTGCCCTCATTTATTTCTAAAAGTACGAATAAATGAGAAATGACATAAAAAAGAAATCTATGTGCCAGCACTCGATATGCCAACTATGTAGCACAAATCATGCCTTTATCCACGGCAAATTTCGGCATGACCTTTGCTAAAAAATGGACATATCGAGCGCCTGAAATTCACCGGAAAGGAAATGAATCAACATTCTGTCGTAACATAGGCCACTCAGATCATTTACCAAAATTGAACCAAAACATCACATGTCCAAATGACATGTTCAAATTCCAAACATGACATGTCCAAAACATGACATATCCACATATCACATGTCCAGTTCAAATTTGCATATAAATTTAGCCTACCTAAATTTGCTTTAACAAGGGATGTTGATTTGGATAATTGCTTAACCCTAAATTTCTGTCCTATTTTAAAACCTAGCTAAATTCATAACTAAATAGATAACCTAATTAACCTACTGCCCTAACTAAAACCTAAGTAAATTAACCGAAGAACCCTAGCTAGCAGAGAGGGGGGGTTTACAAAGGGTGCAGGGATGATGACCGAGGTTGGGAGGGGAGGAAGTATAGGAGGGAGGCGAGGGCCGACGGGTCAGGGGCGAGCGCGCCGGGGTCGGGTGCGAGCGCTGGTGTCGGGGGCGAGCGCCAGGTCGGGGGCGAGCGCCGGGGCACGGCGGTGCGACGAGGGAAGAGAGAGTGGGGATTTGGGGGGAAAAGAGGCGGGATGAAGCAGGGAGAGTGAGAATTTTGGGTTAAGTGGACGTAGTAGTAGCGCGTTTAGACAAAACGCGCGGCTACTACCTTCACTAGTTGTAGCGGTTTAGATAAAACGCGCTGCTACTACCTTCACTAGGTGTAGCGGTTTAGATAAAACGCGCTGCTACTACCTTCACTAGCTGTAGCGGTTTAGATAAAACGCACTACTACTACCTTCACGAGCGGTAGCGGTTTTATAAGGAAATCGCTACTGCTAGCTTGACTGTAGCTGTTTTATAAAGAAATGGCTACTGCCAGTTTTCCTTTTTCTTTTCCTTTATTTTCTCCCACTTTTATTTCCCGAGAGCAGTGAACGAAGGGAAGGCGATATATATTGCATCATTTGACGGTTAAATATGTATACAAAATAGGAACATATATATTACATCATTGGACCCATGCATAATAATGGCTAAGTGTGTATACAAAATAGGAACATATATATATATATATTACATCATTTGACCGATAACATACGGTTCCTCAGCGCTGACGTTTCCATTTTTGAGTCAGCTTCTTTCCCTTCTTGTTCGTCGAAGAATAATTGAGCCCCTCATTGTGACTTTGCCTTTTCCATGGAGTACGATTTTTCTTAGGTAATGTAGTATTGATTCTTCTTTTGACGTATACTTCATCATCATCGTCATATTCCCTCATTGGGTTGCCGTAGTGATCATAGTCTTCCTCATTGGCGACTCCATCCATTCCAATGATGTTCCTTTTGCCTCTCCTCACGACAACACGACTGGGATTGCATGGGTCGGTTATGAAGAAGCATTGTGTCACGTGCTTAGCGTGTACCCATGGCTCGTTTTTGGCGATAGCGTTCACGGTAGCGCTCTTGACATCGGGTATAGTCATGGTAGTGAAAATCTGGTTTTCTCTTTCGACATTCTTAGCCCATCTGACACGGAACATTGTCGTGTTGTGCAGTCCAGAGTAGTCAACCTCCCAGATCTCCTCGACCCTTCCATAAAATCGTTCAGTTGCGCCGTTGTCGCTGCCGGTCATGCATTCCATCGTCACCCCTGAGTTCTGATCATCACTGTCCATATCTTTGTCCTCCGTGTAGAATGTGTATCCGTTGATATCATATGCCTGATAGGTTACGAGGTTGGGCGAGGGGCCATGTGCTAAGGAGTATATGAGAAATCTGTCCTTAGAGCCCTCCTCCGGGGGATTAGCAATAATATGCTCTTTGAACCAATGCAGGAAAGTGGAGTTGTGCTCTCTAGTAACTTCGGCGTCCGTCTTGCATACCCCCCAGTCACAATACTTCTTTGCGATAATTTCTTTGTGCAGTGCCACGAAAGGATCTACCTCGTCTAGGTGTTGTAGCACTGCCAAGTTTGCTCTGTCAAAGTTGCTGCGTCGATCTGAGTATGCCACGTGCAGTTCCCTACGACCATTGCAGTGACCTTCTCCTTCGAGCCTCCCATCGTGCTTGTTAACGGGCAAACCAACACTAACACCAGGCGGCTGGTCTGCGCCATATAGAAAATTCTCACAGAAAGAGATGCACTCTTGTGTCACATAGCCCTGGACGATGCTTCCATCCGGACGGGACATGTTACGAACGAATCCTTTGATGATCCCATTCATCATCTCAAACGGCATCATGTTGTGCATGAATGACAGCCCCAGGTCTATTATGTCATCCACAATATGGACACACAGATGCACCATCACGTAAAAGAACGCGGGCGGGAAGTACATCTCAAGCTCATTCAGTATCACAACGATCTCTTCATGTAGCCTTCGGAGCTGCTTCACACTGATCGACTTTCGAGAGATGACGTCGAAAAAGTTGCAGAGACCAATAAGTGTGTCATGGACGTGCTTGTCCATTATCCCTCTAAGGGCAACAGGTAGTATCTGCGTCATCATCACATGACAATCATGGGACTTCATCCCGCTGAACCTTTTCTTGTCCGTGTTTAGATATCTGTTTATCTTGCCACAGTAACTGGAACTAACTTTGACTCCGGTAAGGCACTTAAAGAATTGATCGATCTCACATTGACTTAAGGTGAAGCAAGAAGGGGGGCAATAATCATCTTTCTTTATTTTCTTGCCCTTCTTCTCCCGTGCCTCTGTCTCCGTCTCTGTCTTGTCTGACATTTTATGGGGCGGCATGTGCAGATCTTCCCTGATTTTCAAATCTTGCAAGTCTTTTCTTGCCTTCGGCCCATCCTTGGTCTTATCCGGCATGTTCATCAGTGTTGCGAGCAAGCTCTCAAGGACATTCTTATAGATATGCATTTGATCAAGGCAATGAGGTGTATCGAGTTTGTGCCAGTACTCCAAGTCCCAGAACACAGACCTCGTCTTCCATACCTTCAGCAGCAGCTCCAGCGCCTTTCTCATCGTCTTTCCCGGCGCGGGGCACTCCTTCCAGTTTTTCAACAGCTCATCGATTTCGGCACCGCTCCACTTACATGGAGGTCCTCGATGCTTAGCGTGACCATTGAATAGATCTCCACGGTTTCTCCACGGGTCGTCCTGTTCGAGCCATCTTCGATGCCCCATGTACACGATTTTCCCAGACCCGCCATCTTTCCTTGACATTAGCTGCTGAGACATTGTATCATCCATGTACCGCGTGCATCCGCAAAATCCATGGCACACCTGGCCTGCCACATATCCGTAACCGAGATAGTCCTACACTGTCGTGATCAGCGCGGCTCTCATGTTGAAATACTCGCCTTTGCTGGCGTCCCATGTCTTGGCCGGTGTTTTCCATAACGTGTCTAACTCCTCTTGAGGTAGCCCCAGATACAAATTAATATTATTTCCTGGTTGTTTCGACCCTTGAATAAGCATGCTCATGTGAATGTACTTCGATTTCATGCAAAACCAGGGGGGAGGTTGTACATCCATACAAACACGGGCCATGTGCTATGGTTGGTGTTCTGGTTGCCAAACGGATTCATGCCATCGGTACACGCGCTGAGCACGATGTTCCTTGCATCACATTCAAAATACCGATAGAAGCTGTTCAACGCTCTCCACTAGCTTCCATCCTTGATGTGTCTCAACTTCGGATCATCTCCATCATTGGGCTTCCTCCTCTCCGCGTGCCAGCATATTAGCTTTGCTTCCTTGGGATCTACAAAATACCTCTGGAGACGGGGAGTGATCGGTAAGTACCATACCACTTTCTGGGGACATTTCTTCTCGGCCTTCTTGTATCGAGAAGCATTGCACACCGGACAGCTTGTGTTTTTCCGCGTGCTCCTTCCGATAAATTATGCAATCATTGATGCATGCATGGTATCTAACGTGTGGCAGATCAAGAGGGCACACGATCTTCTTGGCCTCATCAACACTACTAGGACATAGATTACCCGCGGGAAGAACATCCTTTAGGTACTTGAGATGCTCATTGAGGCTAGTGTCAGTCCATTTGTTTTTAGCCTTCTTCTTCAAGAGTTGGAGCGTGAAACTCAAGCGGGTCACCTCAGGATTTCAACCATCATACAATGGAGTGTTCGAGTCTACCACCAGTTGCTCCACCTTAGCCTCCTCTCTAGAAACAGCTCTCTCAGTACTCGTCTCCTTGCGAAGCAATGCTTGAACATGAGGGTCCCGCACGATTGAACTTAGTACCGATGAACTCTGTTGCGTGGAGTCCATGTCGTTCTCTCCGCCACCATGTTCGGCCCCTTCTCCGCCGCCATGTCTGGCCTCTTCCCTGCCGCCATTATCGATCATCTCTTCATCTTGCCCCGTGTCATCATTGCCTGCCCCGTCAGCATCCTCAACATCGTCATCCTCATCTTCAATTATCCACCGAGTATAGCCATCCATGAAACCAGTCATGACCAGGTGCGCTTCGGCATGACCATCATCATGGGGGTCGAGCCAAACTATTCCTTTGCATTTTCGACACGGACATAAAACCTTTGTCCGGTTATTTTCTTTCATGTCCTGCACCGCCGACCGCAACCACCTGTCCACCATCGTTCCACTGACCATCATCAACTCTGCATGGTAATAATAAACAAATTGATTATAAAAATGCGTGCATGCATCAAAGTCATACAAAAATTCGGCATGACCTTTCCTTAAAAATAGGACATATATAGATCTAGAGTTTGCCCGGAATTCGCCAAAACGGAAATAAATCGACATTTTGGCAAAACATAGGCAACTCAAAAGCACAATTTGGCATCAACTCATGCCACACACACTATTTCCATAAACATATCACACACACATAAACATATTTCCATTTTGCAAAAGCATGAAATTTTAATCACCTATATCTCGAGATCGAGCACACGGTGGAGATGATGATGTAGGGAGATCAAAAGTGCACAAAGCTCTTCTTGACAAAGATAGATCTAGTTAGGGGGCAAATAGGTCACTTAACTAAATGCTACATCTACCTAGCTACCTAATTTGGGAGGAGACAACTTCAACTAGTGGAGGGGGAAGGAAAAAGAGAAAGGAGATGCATTAATGGAGGTGGTGTAGTTAGGTAGGAGTAATGAAGAGAGAGAAAGGTAGGTAGAAGAGGGAGAGTAATGGGGGAGAAGTATTGAGGAAGAAGAAGAGTGAGAGTGGGAGAGGTAGGGAAAATGGAGAGGAGGGGAAGGGGGAGGGCGGGTTGGGAAAAGGTGGTGGGTGTGGATTAGCAGTAGCGCGAGACGTAAAACGCGCTGCTTCTAAGAAAGTAGCAGCAGCGCGCTTTCGGTACAAGCACTACTGCTAACCGGGACCAAAAGTGTGCCCGATTTGAAAATTAGCAGCAGCGACCTCAGAAAAACCGTGCTACTGCTACAGCTATAGTAGTAGCGCGGCTCGCGGCACCGCGCTGCTGCTAAATGGAGTAGGGTGGGCACTGTCGGTCCATATTTGTACCAGTGTGGGTTATGCCGAGCGCGCTACTGCTAAGCACTTGTCAGTAGCGGGTTTTCCACACACGCGCTACTGCTAATTAGCAGCAGCGCTCCTTTTTGAGTCGCGCTGCTGCTAAGATTCTGTGTATAGGGTTTTCCCTAGTAGTGTATTAAGGTAAACCTAACCATAGCATGAAATATATGGATCCAAATCAGCCCCTTACGAAGCAACACATAAACTATGGTTTAAGCTTCTGTCACTCTAGCAACCCATCATCTACCTATTACTTCCCAATGCCTTCCTCTAGGCCCAAATAATGGTGAAGTGTCATGTAGTCGACGTTCACATAACACCACTAGAGGAGACACAACATACATCTCACCAAAATATCGAACGAATACCAAATTCACATGACTACTAATAGCAATACTTCTCCCATGTCCTCAGGAACAAAAGTAACTACTCACAAAGAATAAACATGTTCATAATCAGAGGGGTATTACTATGCATATAGGATCTGAACATATGATCTTCCACCAATTAAACCAACTAGCATCAACTACAAGGAGTAATTAACACTACTAGGGCCCTTCGCAGAGGGAAGCCGAGGTTGTCATGCGCTTTTATGGTTGGATGCACAAAATCCTAATGCGAAGGAACATCACTTTATATTGCCACTTGTGATATGGACCTTTATTATGCAGTCTGTCACTTTTATTACATCCATATCACACGATCTTATAAAGCTTATTTCCTCCACACCAATCAATCATACATATTTAGAGAGCAATTTTTATTGCTTGCACCGACGACAACTTACTTGATGGATCTTACTCAATCAATAGGTAGGTATGGTGTACTCTCATGGCAAAACTGGTTTAAGGGTATTTAGAAGCACAAGTAGTATCTCTACTTGGTGCAATAAATTTGGCTAGCATGAGGGGGAAAGGCAAGCTCATCATGTTGGAAGATCCAAGACAATATAATTCATCTCAGATGTAAGAAAACATAACCCATTATGTTGTCTTCCCTGTCCGATGTCAACTCTTTAGCATGTCATATTTTAATGAGTGCTCACAATCATAAAAGATGTCCAAGATAGTATATTTATATGTGAAGACCTCTCTTTCTTTATTACTTCCTATTAATTGCAACGATGACCAAAACTGTGTTTGTCAACCCTCAACAATTTTTATTCATCATACTCTTTCTATGTGAGCTCATTACTCTCCATAAGACTCACATGATCTCTTTGTTGCTTTTTATTTCTTTCTCTTTTTCTTTTATTCACTTAGGATCATGGCAAAATAATCAAGCCCGTGACTCAACACTAATCTTTATTATATAGCTCATGGACTCGATTACATAGAAGGATAATAAAGCAAAGCTCACAACTAGATCATACTAAGAACTTTTATTCTACTAGATCAAGATATTACCAAAAGGATCGAACTAAGAAAAACGGTAAAGATAAAAGTGATGGTGATACGATACCGGGGAACTCCCCCAAGCTTAGCAGTTGCCAAGTGGAGTGCCCATACCCATGTGATTATATCTCCTTTGTTGGTGAAGAAGGTGGGGATGTTGATGATGGATAGTCGCACATTGAGAGTAGGAGGTCTTCTAACTTGCGGATAATGCCCTTGAGTGCGATGATGTGCTCCTTCAACAAAATATTTTCACGTGTGAGATACTTATTTTGTATACGAGCTAACTCAATCATCTTGAAAGCTTCGATTTCTATTGGGGTAAGAAGATCCTGATTCAGTTGAAGGGTGTCTTATGTTGCCGGAACTTGGTCCTCCATGGCCTTCTTGATCCCTTCATCCTTGTTGATCTCCATGGGTTCTTCTCTCTTCAGCTCTATCTTCATTAGCCAAGCATCGTTGCCCTCATGGTTGGAGGAGGAGGGAGATGACACAGTGCCTGGCCTTGACAACCCTGACAGAAAAAAGCTCGAAACAAAGATAGGAGATTTTTGCGTGATACAGGAGTCAAAACCCCCGGGAGGTTATATAATGAATTTTTACCGACCAAAATACGTGTCGTGTACGAAAATGGAGTCCGGAGCGCACACGAGGTGCCCACAAGGTAGGGGGCGCGCCCAGTAGGGTAGTGCGTGCCCTCCACCCTCGTGGAGCCCTCGTGTCCTTCCCGGTCTGCTGCTTATTTTTTTATTTTTCTAAATATTCCAAAACGGAGAAATATTGCCTTAAAAACTGTTTTGGACTCGGTTGACTTACCGTACCACATACCTATTCCTTTTCGGAGTCTAAAACGTTCCGGAAATTGTCCCTTATGTTTTCCTCCGGGGTTACGATTTCAATAACATTGGTTTCAACATTTATGGGATTACCTGAGATATAATGTTTGATTCTTTGACCGTTCACCACCTTCGGATTTGTGCCTTCAAAGTTGTTGATTTTTATAGCTCCGGAATGGTAGACCTCCTCGATAACGTAAGGACCTTCCCATTTAGAGAGAAGTTTTCCTGCAAAAAATCTTAAACGAGAGTTGTATAGCAATACATAATCACCTACATTAAACTCAAGCTTTTGTATCCTTTTGTCATGCCATCTTTTAACTTTTTCTTTAAACAACTTGGCATTTTCGTAGGCTTGGGTTCTCCATTCATCAAGTGAGCTAGTATCAAATAACCTCTTCTCACCTTAAAGTTTAAAATCATAATTAAGTTCTTTAATAGCCCAATAAGCCTTCTGTTCTAGTTCGAGAGGTAAGTGACATGCTTTTCCATAGACCATTTTATACGGAGACATACCCATAGGATTTTTGTATGCAGTTCTATAGGCCCATAATGCATCATCTAGTTTCTTGGACCAATTCTTTCTAGACCTATTAACAGTCTTTTGCAAAATTAATTTTAGTTCTCTATTACTCAATTCTACTTGACCACTAGACTGAGGGTGATAATGATATGCAATTCTATGATTAACATCATACTTAGCAAGCATTTTACGAAAAGCACCATGAATAAAATGTGAACCACCATCAGTCATTAAATATCTAGGGACTCCAAATCTTGGAAAATAACTTCTTTAAGCATTTTAATAGAAGTGTTATGATCAACACTACTAGTTGGAATAGCTTCTACCCACTTAGTAACGTAATCAACAACAACTAAAATATGTGTATATCCATTAGCACTAGTAGAAAAGGGGGCTTTGGTCCAGGCCGGGTAATCCCATTAGTCCCGGTTCAGTCCAGAACCGAGACCAATGGGTGCATTTATCCCGGTTCGTGCGGCTAAGGCATTAGTCCCGGTTCACCTGGGCCCTTTAGTCCCAGTTCGTGCCACGAACCGGGACTAAAGGGTGTGATGCCCATTGGTCCTGGTTGGTGGCACCAACCGGTACTAAAGGTTAGACCTTTAGTCCCGGTTGGTGCCACCAACCGGGACTAATGGGCTTTGAGGCATTAGTACCGGTTCATGGCACGAACCGGTACTAAAGGTCCCATTTTCAAACTCCCCCACCCCCCCTCCCGTGGACCGCCTTTTCAGTTTTAGAAAAAACAAAAGAAAATGATGGAAATGTCAATAAAAATAAAATAAAATAAGTTTCCCATGTGATATGTGGTCTAGTTGTTGGGAAAATTTACGAATATGAATTTTGACTTTATTTACAAAATCTCTCTGGAATTTGTAAAATGGGCAAAACTTTTGCATACGAACTCGGATTAAAAAGCTTTTTATATGAAAAATCATCTACACGAAAAGTTACATCCGATGGAGATGGCCTACGGCCTGTTTGCAAATTTGTAGAATCCTCAAATTCCAAAAGGAAAAAAAGTTATGCTCAAATTTCAGTTTTTTTAAATTTTCAGTAAATCTGGTCAAACTATGGTCAAACTACTTATTCAAGAAGTATTAGTGTTACTAAATAATTATTCAAGAATATTAGTGTTATTAAATAATTATTTCACCTTTTTTAAATTTTGGTCAAATCTGGTCAAACTATGGTCAAACTGTGGTCAAACAATGGTCAAACTACTTATTCAAGATATATTAGTGTTACTAAAAAAATATTGTTTTTTAGAACAATAATTTCAAACTCAATCAGTGAAATATGTGACTTCATGCTCAAGCTAAATTCCTGAGGGTTAATAGGATTGACATCTTACTATTGTTAGGAAAACAACAAGTGCAAACTTGGAAACGAGGGAGAATAGAACCCGGAAGTTAAGCGTGCTCAGGCTGGAGTAGTGAGAGGATGGGTGACCGTTCGGGAAGTTAGATGATTTGCAATGATGAGGGGTGATTAGAGATTAAATTGAGCAGTGATGGGGGGTGATTAGATATTAGAGGTTAAAATAATTCAGAAATTTGAAAATAAAAAAATTTCAAAAAAAATTTCAAAAAAAAATCAAAAAATTTCCATTAGTACCGGTTGGTGTTACCAACCGGGACTAATGGTGGACCGGCCACGTGGAGGGCCTTTAGTCCCGGTTCTGGATTGAACCGGGACTAAAGGGTCAGGGCATTAGTACCGACCCTTTAGTCCTGGTTCCAGAACCGGGACTAAAGGCCCTTACGAACCGGGACTAACGGCCCTTTTTCTACCAGTGTAGAGGAAGGGAAGGGTCCCATATAGTCAAAGCCCCAAACATCAAATGGTTCAATAACAAGTGAATAGTTCATAGGTATTTGTTGACGTCTACAAAATTACCAATTCTTTGACATTCATCACAAGATAGGACAAACTTACGGGCATCCTTGAAGAGAGTAGGCCAATAAAAACTAGATTGCAGTACCTTATGTGCAATTCTATCTCCAGCATGGTGTCCTCCATAAGCTTCGGAGTGACACTTGCGTAGGATCTGTTCCTGTTCATGCTCAGGTACAAAACGTCTAATAACACCATCTACTCCTTCTTTATAAAGATGTGGGTCATCCCAAAAGTTATGCCTCAAATCATAGAAGAACTTTTTCTTTTGCTGGTATGTGAAACTAGGTGGTATAAACTTAGCAACAATGTAATTAGAATAATCAGCATACCATGGAGCAGTATGAGAAGCATTTATGAAATTTAATTTCTCATCAGGAAAGCTATCATCAATAGGTAGTGGGTCATCAAGCACATTTTCTAACCTAGACAAGTTGTCTGCAACGAGGTTCTCAGCTCCTTTTCTATCAACAATATGCAAATCAAATTCTTGTAGGAAGAGAATCCATCTAATAAGTCTAGGTTTAGCATCTTTCTTTTCCATAAGATATTTAATAGCAGCATGATCAGTGTGGATAGTTACTTTAGAATCAACAATATAAGATCTAAACTTATCACAAGAAAATACAACTACTAAGAATTCTTTTTCAGTAGTAGCATAGTTTCTTTAAACATTGTCTAGAGTTTTACTAGCATATTGAATAACATTTAGTTTCTTATCAACTTTTTGTCCTAGAACAGCACCTACAGCATAATCACTAGCATCACACATAATTTCAAAGGGTAAATTCCAATCAGGTGGATGGACAATAGGTGCAGAGATCAATGCTTTCTTAAGTATTTCAAATGCTTCTACACAATCATCATCAAAGACAAATGGTATATCTTTTTGTAATAAAGTAGTCAGAGGCCAAGAGATTTTTGAGAAGTCCTTAACGAACCTCCTATAAAAACCAGCATGACCAAGGAAACTTCTTATACCTTTGATGTCCTTGGGACATGGCATCTTTTGAGTGGCATCAACCTTGGCCTTATCAACTTCGATACCTCTTTCAGAAACTTTATGCCCCAAGACAATACCTTCATTAACCATAAAGTGGCACTTTTCCCAATTCAAGAAAAGATTAGTTTCTTCACATCTCTACAAAACTCGATCAAGGTTGCTCAAGCAATCATCAAAAGAAGACCCATAGACGGAAAAGTCGTCCATGAAAACCTAACAAATATTTTCACAAAAGACAGAGAATATAGCCATCATGCATCTTTGAAAGGTAGCAGGTGCATTACATAAACCAAAAGGCATACGTCTATAAGCAAAAGTACCAAAAGGGCATGTAAATGTAGTCTTTGATTGATCTTTGGCTGACACAGGTATTTGAGAGAAACCATAATAACCATCTAGAAAGCAAAAATGTGTATGTTTAGATAATATTTCTAGCATTTGATCGATAAAAGGTAAGGGGTAATGATCCTTTTTAGTAGCCTTATTTAATTGTGGAAATCAATTACCATCCTATAACCTGTAATAATTCTTTGAGGAATCAATTCATCTTTATCATTAGGAACAACAGTAATACGCACTAACTATCAGCAACGGGATAAATTATACCTGCCTCAAGGAGCTTTAGTATCTCCTTTTTTACCACTTCTTTCATTTTAGGATTCAGCCGGTGTTGATGATCACAGACTCGTTTAGCATCTTCTTCCAAATTAATTTTATGTTGACATAGAGTGGGACTAATTCCCTTAAGATCATCAAGAGTATACCCAATAGCAGCACAGTGCTTCTTCAGAGTTTTCAATAATCTCTCTTCCTCATGCTCTGAAAGGTTAGCACTAATAATAACAGGATATATCTTTTTCTCATCAAGATAAGCATATTTAAGAGTATCAGGTAACGGTTTAAGCTCAAACACGGGATCACCCTTGGGTGGAGGAGGATCCCCTAGGATTTCAATAGGTAAACTGTTTTACAGAATAGGTTCCTGTTTAAAGAATACTTCATCTAATTCCCTTCTTTCATTCATAAACATATCATTTTCATGGTCTAGCAAATAATGTTCTAAAGGATCACTAGGAGGTACCGCAATAGAAGCAAGACCAATAATTTCATCCTTACTAGGTAATTCTTATTCACGGTGTTGTCTACCAAATTTAGAGAAATTAAATTCATGAGTCATATCATCTAAACTGACAGTAACAACATCTCTTTTGCAGTCTATGGTAGCATTAACAGTGTTTAAGAAGGGTCTACCAAATACAATGGGGCAAAAGCTATCCCGTGGGGAACCAAGAACAAGAAAATCAGCAAGATATTTAGTTTTCCCACACAAGACTTCAACATCTCAAACAATTCCCATTGGTGAAATAGTATCTCTATTAGCAAGTTTAATTGTGACATCAATATCTTCCATCTCAGCAGGTGCAATATCATGCATAGCATCTTTGTATAAGGAATAAGGTATTACACTAACACTAGCACCCATATCACATAAGCCATGATAACAATGATCTCCTATTTTAACAGAAATAACAGGCATGCCTACCACAGGTCTAGGTTTATCTTTATCACGGGTTTTAGTAATTCTAGCAGTTTCATTACAGAAATAAATAACATGCCCATCAATATTATCAAACAAGAGATCTTTAACAATAGCAATATTAGGTTCAACTTTAACTTGCTTAGGAGGTGTATATGTTTTGATATTGCTTTTACGAACCACAGTTGAAGCTTTAGCATGATCCTTTATCCTAACAGGGAAATGTGGTTTCTCAACATAACATTTAATAGGTGCAACTACTTTTACTTCTATTGGAGGATGATATTTAAACCACTTATCCTTGGGGAGATCAACATAAGCAGCAAAAGATTCACAGAAAGAAGCTACTATCTCAGAGTCAAGTCCATATTTAGTGCTAATTTTACGAAAAATATCGGTATCCATAAAAGATTTAACACAATCAAAACTAGGTGTCATACCTGACTCCTTACCATTGTCGAGGTCCCAATCTTCAAAGTTGCGTTTAATTCTTTCCAATAAATTCCATTTGAATTCAATAGTCTTCATCATAAAAGAGCAAGCACAAGAGGTATCAAGCATGGTGCGATTGTTACCAGAAAGCCGAGCATAAAATTTTTGAATACTCATTTCCCTTGAGAGCTCATGATTGGGGCATGAATATAACATTGATTTAAGCCTCCCCTAAGCTTGAGCGATGCTTTCTCCTTCGCAAGGCCAAAATGTATATATATAATTGCGATCACGATGAACAAGATGCATAGGATAAAATTTCTGATGAAATTCCTATTTCAATCATTTTTAATTCCAAGACCTCATATCATCACATAGCCTATACCATGTCGATGCATCTCCCCTTAAAGATAAGGGGAAAACCTTCTTCTTAACAACATCTCCCGGCACACCTGCAAGCTTACATAATCCACAAACTTCATCCACATATATCATATGTTCATCAGGATGTTTTGTTCCATCTCCTAGAAAAGGATTAGCTAGCAGTTTTTCTATCATACCCACAGGAACTTCAAAGCAAGCATTTTCATTTTCATATTCATTTTCAGTAGGTTCAGTAGGTTGAGGAGCAACTCTTTGCTCTACTGGTCGGGGTGAAGATAGCCCGAACAAGCCCCTCAGAGGATTACTTTCCATAGTAATAAGTGACAGTAAATTTCAGCACACTATATAAAATTTTCATTTCCAAATTCCACCTACCAAAGGCGCTTCACTCCCCGGCAATGGCGCCAGAAAAGAGGATTGATGACCCACAAGTATAGGGGATCTATCATAGTCCTTTCAATAAGTAAGAGTGTCGAACCCAACAAGGAGCAGAAGGAAATGATAAAGCGGTTTCCAGCAAGGTATTCTCTGCAAGTACTGAAATAAGTGGTAACAGATAGTTTTGTGATAGGATAATTTGTAACGAGCAACAAGTAGCAAAAGTAAATAAAGTGCAGCAAGATGACCCAATCCTTTTGTAGCAAAGGACAAGCCTGGAAAAACTCTTATATGATGTAAAGTGCTCCCGAGGACACATGGGAATATCATCAAGCTAGTTTTCATCATGTTCAGATGATTCATGTTCGGTACTTTGATAATTTGGTATGTGGGTGGACCGGTGCATGGGTGCTGCCATTACTTGGACAAGCATCCCACTTATGATTAACCTCTATTGCAACCATCCGCAAATACAACAAAAGTATTAAGGTAAATCAAACCACAGCATGAAACATATGGATCCAAATCAGCCCCTTACGAAGCAACGCATAAACTAGGGTTTAAGCTTCTGTCACTCTAGCAACCCATCATCTACTTATTACTTCCCAATGACTTCCTCTAGGCCCAAATAATGGTGAAGTGTCATGTAGTCGACGTTCATATAACACCACTAGAGGAGAGACAACATACATGTCATCAAAATATCGAACGAATACCAAATTCACATGACTACTAATAGCAAGACTTCTCCCATGTCCTCAGGAACAAAAGTAACTACTCACAAAGCATAAACATGTTCATAATCAAAGGGGTATTAATATGCATATAGGATCTGAACATATGATCTTCAACCAATTAAACCAACTAGCATCACCAATCCCGGACTTGGAGACAAGAATTGGATACAAGAGATGAACTAGGGTTTTGAGATGAGATGGTGCTGATGAAGATGTTGATGGAGAACGCCCTCTCCCGATGAGAGGAGCGCTGGTTCTGATGATGGCGAGGATTTCCCCCTCCGGGAGGGAAGTTTCCCCGACAGAACAGCTCCGCCAGAGACCTAGATTGGTTCCGCCAAGGTTCTGCCTCGTGGCAACGGAGTTTCGTCCGAGGAGATGGCTTATTATTTTTTTTCCATCGAGAGACTCCATATAGCAGAAGATGGCCACTGGAGGGCCACCAGGGGGCCCACGAGGTAGGGGGTGTGCCCCAGGGGGTAGGGCGCGCCCCCCACCCTCGTGCGAAGGGTGTGGCCCCCCTGGTGAGGTTCTTGCGCTCAGTATTTTTTATTTATTTGGGAAACATCATCCGTGAAGTTTCAGGACTTTGGGAGTTGTGCAGAATAGGTCTCTAATATTTGCTACTTTTCGAGCCCAGAATCCCAGCTGCCGGCATTCTCCCTCTTTATGTAAACCTTGCAAAATAAGAGAGAATAGGCATAAGTATTGTCACATAATGTGTAATAACAACCCATAATGCAATAAATATTGATATAAAAGCATGATGCAAAATGGACGTATCAATGGACATATATAGGCGAAAGAAGTCGGCCACGGGAGCCATGAGGGGCCCACGAGGGTGGGGGCGCGCCTCCCTGCCTTGTGGCTTCCTTGAAGCTTCCCCGATGTCTACTCCAAGTCTCCTGGATTGCTTCCGTTCCAAAAATAACTCTCCCGAAGGTTTCATTCCGTTTGGACTCAGTTTGATATTCCTTTTCTTCGAAACACTGAAATAGGCAAGAAAACAACAATTTGGGCTGGGCCTCTGGTTAATAGGTTAGTACCAAAAATCATATAAAATAGCATATAAATGCATATAAAACATCCTAGAAGGATAATATAATAGCATGGAACAATCAAAATTTATAGATACGTTGGAGACGTATCACATCCCTATTCGACGTAGAAAATTTTGTGGTCAGAACAAATCTTCAGAAGGGTGACGAGACGCTGGCATTAAGGTCGTCTGGATGGGAGAATTATCCCTTGACGTACGAGCGGATAAAATATGTTGCCCTCGATGCCCGTGTGAGTTTCGATATAGCTGCAAGGTCCAGAGAGCTTGTTGTGAAGCGGTCTCCCACAAAAAATGAGAAGAAGAAGCAGAAGAAGAAGTTGCACCAGCAGTAGGGTATTTTGGATGGATGAACTATTTCCTCTCTTGTAAAAAAATATTCCCTCTTTGTGAATATTGACATAGATGGACAATTTCGATGGTGTGCATGTCTTTGAAACAAGTAGTAGCGTGGGTCTGCTTGACTATACAGAACTATTTACCCCCCTAGCTTTTTCTACTACTACTCCTTCCAGTGATCAGTACGCAATGCATGTATCTGTAGACATGACAGCTTGTCCATGGAAGTTCAACTACGGCGACTGAGGGAGTCCTGGATTAGGGGGTGTTCGGATAGCCGGACTATACCTTCAGCCAGACTCCTGGACTATGAAGATACAAGATTAAAGACTCCGTCCCGTGTCCGGAAGGGACTTTCCTTGGCGTGGAAGGCAAGCTTGGCGATACGGATATGAAGATCTCCTACCATTGTAACCGACTTTGTGTAACCCTAACCCTCTCCGGTGTCTATATAAATCGGAGGGTTTTAGTCCGTAGGACAACAGACACATCAACAATCATACCATAGGCTAGCTTCTAGGGTTTAGCCTCCTCGATCTCGTGGTAGATCTACTCTTTTACTACCCATATCATCAATATTAATCAAGCAAGACATAGGGTTTTACCTCCATCGAGAGGGCCCGAACCTAGGTAAAACTTCGTGTCCCTTGCCACCTGTTACCATCCGGCCTAGACGCACAGTTCGGGACCCCCTACCCGAGATCCGCCGATTTTGACACCGACGTTGGTGCTTTCATTGAGAGTTCCTCTGTGTCATTGCCGTCAGGCTCGATGGCTCCTACGATCATCAATAGCGATGCAGTCCAGGGTGAGACCTTCCTCCCCGGACAGATCTTTGTCTTCGGCGGCTTCGCACTGCGGGCCAATTCGCTTGGCCGTCTGGAGCGGATCGAAAGCTACGCCCCTGGCCGTCAGGTCAGATTTGGAAGTTTAAACTACACGGCTGACATCCGCGGAGACTTGATCTTCGACGGATTCGAGCCACTGCCGAGCGCGCCGCTCTGTCACGACGAGCATGATTTAGCTCTGCCGCCGAACAGTGCCCTGGAGGCCGCACCCGCGTCAGCTCTGACCCCTAATTCGGAGCCAACTGCGCCGATCGAGGATGGGCGGTTGGACGCCACCTCGGGGGCTGCGACCCTAACGGCGATTGAGCCGAACACCAGCCTCGTACTCTGCGAGACTCGTGACTCCAGGGAGCAGGTCTCCTCTCCAGACTCCGAACCCTCCGCGCCCCTGCCGATCGAATCCGATTGGGCGCCGATCATGGAGTTCACTGCCGCGGACATCTTTCAGCACTCGCCTCTCGGCGATATCCTGAAGTCACTGAAGTCTCTCTCTTTATCAGGAGAGCCCTGGCCGGACTATGGTCAGCAAGGTTGGGGTACGGAAGATGAAGAAATTCAAAGCCCACCCACCACCCACTTTGTAGCCACTATCGATGACTTAACCGACATGCTCGTCTTCGACTCTGAAGACATCGATGGTATGGACGCCGATGAACGAGATGATGAAGGACTAGCGCCTACTAGGCCCTGGAAAGCCACCTCGTCATATGACATATACATGGTGGACACCCCAAAAGAGGGAGATGGCGATGGAACAGCGGAGGATGACCCCTCCAAGAAACAGCCTAAGCGCCGGCGTCAGCAGCGCCGCTCAAAATCCCGCCAAAACAAACACGGTGATTCCAGCACGGGAGATATAATACTCCGGAAAGCGCCAAAGAAAACCCTCTCCAGCAAGATTTAGCACAGGAGGATGGAGAAACCAGCCCTCATGAGAGAGCGGTAGACAGAGAGGTCGAGGACGATAATCATATGCCTCCCTCCGAAGACGAGGCAAGCCTCGACGACAACAAATTCATCGTGCCAGAGGATCCCGTCGAGCAAGAGCGTTTTCAACGCAGGCTTATGGCCACGGCAAGAAGCTTCAATAAAAAACAGCAACAGCTTAGAGCTGATCAAGAGTTGCTAGTCGACAGATGGACTGAAGTCCTTGCGGCCGAAGAGCATAAACTCGAACGCCCCTCTAAGAGCTACCCAAAGCGTGGGTTGCTATCCCGATTAGAGGAGGAAGCACTTGATGCGGCCGACCGACCACCTCGTGGCCGCGACAGAGAGGCCTCTCGGCCCTCCACTCAAGCCACACCCCATACCAAGGCACGGGAATATGCGTCGGACTTACGAGACGTGTTGGAGGACAAGGCAAGGCAAACAAGATCGATCTACGGATCGCGTGGGCGCCCCACGGCTCGAGACAGTAACCGTCACGCCGGCCACAAATTCGGCAAGGCCGAACATAGTAGACAAGGCTCATTGGAGCTACGTCATGATATAGCCCAGTACAGAGGCGCCGCACACCCACTCTGCTTTACAGACGAAATAATGGATCATCAAATCCCTGAGGGTTTCAAACCCGTAAACATCGAATCATATGATGGCACAACAGATCCTGCGGTATGGATCGAGGATTATCTCCTTCATATCCACATGGCCCGTGGCAATGATTTCCACGCCATCAAATACCTCCCACTCAAGCTTAAAGGACCAGCTCGGCATTGGCTTAACAGCTTGCCAACAGGATCAATCAGTTGTTGGGAGGACCTGGAAGCCGCATTCCTCGAATATTTCCAGGGCACTTATGTGCGACCCCCAGACGCCGATGACCTAAGTCACGTAATTCAGCAGCCAGAGGAATCGGCCAGGCAATTCTGGACACGGTTCCTAACAAAGAAAAATCAAATAGTCGACTGTCCGGATGCTGAGGCCCTAGTAGCCTTCAAGCACAATATCCCTGACGAGTGGCTGGCCCGGCACCTTGGACAGGAAAAGCCGAAATCTATGGCAGCACTCACGACACTCATGACCCACTTTTGCGCGGGAGGAGACAGCTGGCTTGCTCGTAGCAACAATATGACCAAGAACCCTGGTAATTCAGACACCAGGGACAGTAGTGGCAGGTCGCGTCGCAACAAGTAGAAGCGCCGCATTAACAGCGACAATGCTGAGGATACGGCAGTTAATGCCGGATTCAGAGGCTCTAAATCCGGTCAGCGGAAGAAGCCATTCAAAAGGAATCCTAGGGGCCCGTCCAGTTTGGACCAAATACTCGACCACTTGTGCCAGATAATGGCACCCCCGAAAAGCCAGCCAATCACACCAACAGGGATTGTTGGGTGTTCAAGCAGGCAGGCAAGTTAAACGCCGACAACGAAGACAAGGGGCTGCATAGCGATGACGACGAGGAGCCCCGGCCGCCGAACAACAGTGGACAGAAGGGTTTTCCCCCACAAGTGCGGACAGTAAACATGATATACGCAACCCACGTCCCCAAAAGGGAGCGGAAGCGCGCGTTAAGGGACGTATACGCGGTAGAGCCAGTCGCCCCAAAGTTCAACCCATGGTCCTCCTGCCCGATCACCTTTGATCGAAGGGACCATCCCACTAGCATCCGTCACGGCGGATTTGCCGCATTGGTTCTAGACCCAATTATTAACGGATTTCATCTCACTAGAGTCCATATGGATGGCGGCAGCAGCCTGAACCTGCTTTACCAGGATACAGTGCGGAAAATGGGCATAGATCCCTCACGGATTAAGCCCACGAAAACGACCTTTAAAGGCGTAATACCAGGTGTAGAGGCCAACTGTACAGGCTCAGTCACACTTGAAGTGGTCTTCGGATCTCCGGATAATTTGTAAAGCGAGGAGTTAATCTTTGACATAGTACCGTCTCGTAGTGGTTATCACGCACTGCTCGGGTGAACCGCATTCGCTAAGTTCAATGCGGTACCGCACTACTCATACCTTAAGCTCAAGATGCCAGGCCCTCGAGGAGTAATTATGGTCAATGGAAACACCGAACGCTCCCTCCGAACGGAGGAGCACACGGCGGCCCTTGCAGCGGAAGTACAAAGCAGCCTCTCCAGGCAGTTCTCCAGTCCGGCCACTAAACGACCGGACACCGTCAAGCGCGCCCGGAGTAACCTACAACAAGACCGCCTGGCACGATCCGAGCAGGCGTAGCAACGCGGCGCCAACCCCAACCCTTGCAAAAAGGCGACGCCAGTACTTCACGTACATAACTATGCTCTAGAGATACCATGGGCACAGGGGGAGGGGCACCATCACGGCACGCCCAAAACACGGCTTAAACCATACCAGGGGCTGCCGATTTTTTAAATTTTCTCTTACTTTCAGGACTCCATCGTTCGGAAGGCCTGTTCGGCAGTTCAATTGCCGCACAAATGATGCAAGAACCAGGGAAGCGGACAAGCCACGCCGCATTACGGAACTCCCAGGTGGTCTCTATCATGAGCAGTATACCCGTTCCACATACTATTCCACAGCTTGCCCCTGGAACGGACGTGTAAACTAGTCCAACCTTCCACTTATCGCATTACTTGTATCGTTCTGCCTTGATCGCACCCCTTTTTAATAAACAATGCATAGCTTTCGTCTATTTTTGCATTATCTTTTTTCTTTATATATGTTCCTTAACGACATGTTGCACCCGTACACGTTGGTACGGCCAAAATACGCCAGGGGCTTTAGTACCCCTCAATATGGTGTGAGAAGTCCGAACACTTTAACAAGTGCGGCACCCCGAACTTATAGCATTATATGCATCGGCTCCGAATCATGTCTTGGGTCAATAGTTGGGTTTGCCCGGCTCCTATGTTTTGGTGCCTTACGTTCCGCTATAACGGCTAAGGTAGCACTAGGAGAACCACTGCGATTGTGCCCCAGTTGAGCTGGGTCGAGCACCTCAGTGGAGAAAGCTAAAACTAACTGTCATGATGAAGAGAGAGTTGGTCGCTGTTCGAGAGGTTTTTTCGAGTCCCTAAAGACTTATGCTTCTTAGGGCGAGGAGCCGGCTCTGTCCGGCGAAGGCATGGATAGCACCCCGAACTCGGTCTTCCGAATACCAAGGGCTTCGCCAAAATTTAAAATTATAGAATTCTATGGCAAAGTGAGAGTGTTCATGCATTATAGTTCGATTACCTTGTTCGTTGGGCTGAGCGCCTGCCTCGAAGGACCCAAACATGGGAAAAAGAGTGCTCAGGTTTATCCCCGAACACCCCAGCACTAGCGGCACGGGGGGAGAAGCCGACGACTCGCCATCTCTCAGAATTGATAAACAGCCGCACAGAAGGTAATATTTTAAATTCCAACAGCATTGCTTAGCGCATATAAACAAGTTTTCAGCGCACGGGACAAAACGAGCAAGTTTCACTAAAATATTACATCCCTAGAACATTCATCCGCCATAAGGCAGGCACCCTTCAGAACATCCTTATAGTAATTCTCGGGCTTGCGATGCTCTTTGCCCGACGGTGGCCCGTCCTTCACAAGCTTCTCAGCATCCAGCTTGCCCTAGTGCACCTTAGCACGGGCAAGGGCCCTACGGGCACCCTCAATGAAGACAGAGCACTTGATGACTTCGAGCCTTGGACAGGCCTCCACCAGCCGCCGCACCAGCCTGAAATGGCTCCCAGGCAGAGCCCCTCCAGGCCACAGCCGAACAATGAGGCCCTTCATGGCCTGTTCGGCCGCCTTGTGGAGCTCGACCAGTTGCTTCAGCTGGTCGCTCAGGGGCATTGGGTGTCCGGCCTCAGCGTACTGAGACCAGAACACCTTCTCCATCGAGCTGCCCTCCTTGGCTCGGTAGAATGCGGCGGCATCGGACACACTCCGGGGAAGATCTGCGAACGCTCCTGGAGAGCTCTGGATTCGGGTAAGTAATAAGTAAGTCACGTTTATGTGTTTGCTTTGCATAAAGAATGCCTTACCCGCCGCTATCTTCTTCACCTCATCCAACTCCTGGAGGGTCTTCTAGGATTCGGCCTTGGCAGACTTGGCATTTTCAATAGCCACCGCGAGCTCGGACGCTCGCGTCTTTGAGTCAAGCTCCAAACTCTCATGTTTGTCCATGAGAGCCTGGAGCTCTTGCCGCACCTTGCCAACCTTGGCCTCATACTTCTCCCGCTCGGTGCGCTCCGAGGCTGCCCTCTTCTCGGCCTCGACCAGCGCTTGCTTAAGGGTCGCCACAATAGCCACGATAATTCTGTCATTCTTTGCAATTGCACCTTTTTATATGTATTTAAAAACAAGGTATTTCTCAACTTCATTGTCCTCGAGCTGCTTCTTGGCACGCCCGAGCTCTTGCTCGGACCGCTCGAGGTTCTGCTTTAGCGTGTCCACTTCTGCAGTCAGTGCGGCGGACGCAAGCAGAGAAGCCTTCACATGCATATTGACTCATTTTTGTTAGACTCATGCGAATTTTATTTGATCCTCTATTCGGCTTTTCCTCCCGAACGCCAAATAGAGCATCAGGGGCTACTGTCTATGCGTTAATATTATTTACACATTCTTTACTTACCTCAAAGCCTATTAAAAGGCTAGTACAAGCTTCAGTCAGTCCGCTCTTGGCGGACTGAACCTTCTGGACCACCGCACTCATAATAGTGCGGTGCTCCTCGTCGATGGAGGTGCCTTGGAGCGCCTCCAACATATTGTCCGGTGCCTCCGGTTGGACGGGGGCCACCGGCACGGCGGACTTGCTCCTCTTGGAAGGAGTTCCCCCGCCGGACTCTGGAACCTCTGAAGGTTCCAAAGCGGTGTCCGGCCTAGAGCCGGACTTGGAGCCCTGAGGGGTTTCATCCCCTTTACTCCTGGAGTCCGGGAGGTCGCCTTGCGGCACCCCCAGGACCACCTCCTCCCGGCTTGGAACCTGTTGGGACAACACTTCGGTGCCGTCCGTAGGGCAGGGGGAGGAAGCCGTCGGAAGCGATTTCACATCCGACGAGTCCAGTGAGCCGCTCGACGACGCGTCGAGCCGGTCTTTGGGTGGGCTGCATAAACATATTCGATGTAAGGGAAAGCTGTGCAATAAACGAATACTATGAATTACTCTAGAATCCGGATACTCACGATTTTGCCAGGGCTTGGCCCTGGGCTGCCACTCCTCTCCGCCGCCGTCGGCGTCGGTGGAGTAGTCCGAAGGAAGGGTTTTCCCCTTCTTGGACACTCTGGCCTCCCCAGAGAGGGCGGCCTTCCTTTTCTTCTCCCCCCCCCCCCCCCCCCGCTAGAGGGGGAGAGGTCTCTTCTTCTTCCTCCTCGTCTTCACGGGAGGAATGCGCCTCGGAACTGTCGGATGAGGGATCCGACACCTACGGGCGCCGGGCACTCTTACGAGTCCCCGCGGCCTTTTTTGTGGCCTTCTTCTCCGGCACCACATAGGGTGCCGGAACCAGCAGCTTCGCCAAGCGAGCATCCGCTGGGCCTTCTGGCAAAGGATCCGGACAGTTGATATGTCCGGATGTCACCTGCCAATCCTGTCAAAGGTAAGGGAGTTTAGATCCTGCATGGAGTCAAACTATGAAAAACTGATACCCTGTAAAAGGAAAAAACAGCTTACCGCGAGAGCATGACGCTGCGCACTGAATCCGTGATCCTCGGTAGCGGATGCGGGAGCCTCGGCGCCCTTGAAAAGCACCTTCCAGGCATCTTCGTACGTCGTGTCGAAGAGCCTGCTCAGAGTTTGGTGCCGCGCCGGGTCAAACTCCCACAGGTTGAAAGCCCGTTGTTGACACAGGAGGATCAAGCGGATGAGCATAACTTGGACTACGTTGACAAGTTTGAGCGTCTTGTCCACCAGGGTCTGGACGCATGTTTGGAGTCCGGTCAGCTCTCCCTTCTTACCCCACGACAGGCCCGTCTCCTTCCAGGAGGTGAGCCGCGTAGGGGGTCCGCATCGAAACTCAAGGGGTGCAACCCATTCGGCGTCGCGTAGCTCGGTGATGTAAAACCACCCCGATTGCCACCGCTTCAGGGTCTCCACAAAGGAGCCCTCGAGCCAGAGGACGTTGGCCATCTTGCCCACCATGGCGCCTCCGCACTCCGCCTGGTTGTCGTGCACCACCTTCGGCTTGACGTTGAAAGTCTTGAGCCATAGGCCGAAATGGGGGCGGATGCGGAGGAAGGCCTTGCACATGACGATAAATGCCGAGATGTTGAGGACGAAGTTCGGGGCCGTAGTAGAACATGAGCCCCCGGAAAAATGGGTGGAGAGGGAAGCCTAGTCCGCGGAGGAAACGGGGGAGAAACACCACCCTCCCATGGGGCCTAGGGGTGGGGATGAGCTGCCCCTTTTCGGGAAGCCGGTACGCGATGTCGTTAGACAGGTATCCGGCTTTCCTTAGCTTTTTGATGTGTCCCTGCGTGACGGAGGAGACCATCCACTTGCCTCCCGCTCCAGACATGGCTGGAGAAGGTTGAGGTGGGGAGTGCGGACTTGGGCGCTGGAGCTCGAGTGCGCAAGAATGGATAGGCAAAGGAGGAAGAAGGCGTAGGTGAAAAGGTGGATCGCTATCCCCTTATATGGGTGGACGCGACTACATGTCCCCACCAGCCTGGTAAAACTCGCTTATCTCCAAGCGCTGTAATCAATGGCGCGGTTGGGTTACCCACGCCCGTATTGATGAGAATCCCGGGATAAGGGGACACAATCTCTGCTTTAACAAGACGTGCCAAGGAAACCGCCTCACATGACGCGTTGAGGTGGGATAATGAAACGACTCGGATAAAGGCTTGGCCGTGGTGTGACACGCTACGGAATACGTCAGCAGATTAGATTGGTGTAAATATTATTCTCTCTATGGAAATATGTGGACACTTATTTTGCAGAGCCGGACACTATCTTCGTGTTCAAAATCTTCTATGAAGTATTTGGAGGAGGAACCCGCCTTGCAATGCCGAAGACAATGTGCGCGCCAGACTCGTCGTCATTGAAGCCTAGTTCAGGGGCTACTGAGGGAGTCTTGGATTAGGGGGTGTTCGGATAGCCGGACTATACCTTCAGCCGGACTCCTGGACTATGAAGATACAAGATTAAAGACTCCGTCCCGTGTCCGGAAGGGACTTTCCTTGGCGTGGAAGGCAAGCTTGGCGATACGGATATGAAGATATCCTACCATTGTAACTGACTTTATGTAACCCTAACCCTCTCCGGTGTCTATATAAACCAGAGGGTTTTAGTCCGTAGGACAACAGACACATCAACAATCATACCATAGGCTAGCTTCTAGGGTTTAGCCTCCTCGATCTCGTGGTAGATCTACTCTTGTACTACCCATATCATCAATATTAATCAAGCAGGACGTAGGGTTTTACCTCCATCGAGAGGGCCCGAACCTGGGTAAAACTTCGTGTCCCTTGCCTCCTGTTACCATCCGGCCTAGACGCACAGTTCGGGACCCCCTACCCGAGATCCGCCAGTTTTGACACCGACAGCGACCATGATGTTTGATCCACCGCCACTCGCGATTTCCATGACGCCGCTCCAACCCATGGCACCACGTCCCCCAACGTGCGCCTCACTAATACCTCAATTTTGCATCATGCTTTTATATCAATATTTATTGCATTATGGGCTGTTATTACACATTATGTCACAATACTTATGCGTATTCTCTCTTATTTTACAAGGTTTACATAAAGAGGGAGAATGCCGGCAGCTGGGATTCTGGGCTGGAAAAGGACCAAATATTAGAGACCTATTCTGCTCAACTCCAAAAGTCCTGAAACTTCGTGGAAGATGTTTTCCAAATATATAAAAAATACTAAGAGCAAGAACTCCACCAGGGGGGCCACACCCTGCCCACGAGGGTGGGGGGCGTGCCGTACCCCCTGGGTGCGCCCCCTACCTCGTGGGCCCCCTGGTGGCCCTTCGGTGGCCATCTTCTGCTATATGGAGTCTTTCGATGGACAAAAAATCATAATCCATCTTCTCGGACGAAACTCCGCCACCACGAGGCGGAACCTTGGCGGAACCAATCTAGGACTCTCGCGCAGCTGTTCTGCCGGGGAAACTTCCCTCCCGGAGGGGGAAATCATCGCCATCGTCATCACCAACGCTCCTCTCATCGGGAGAGGGCAATCTCCATTAACATCTTCATCAGCACCATCTCCTCTCAAAACCCTAGTTCATCTCTTGTATCCAATTATTGTCTCCAAGTCCGGGATTGGTGCTTGTAGGTTGCTAGTAGTGTTAATTACTCCTTGTAGTTGATGCTAGTTGGTTTAATTGGTGGAAGATCATATGTTTAGATCCTATGTGCATATTAATACCCCTCTGATTATGAACATGTTTATGCTTTCTGAGTAGTTACTTTTGTTCCTGAGGACATGGGAGAAGTCTTGCTATTAGTAGTCATGTTAATTTGGTATTCGTTCGATATTTTGATGAGATGTATGTTGTCTCTCCTCTAGTGGTATTATGTGAACGTCGACTACATGACACTTCACCATTATTTCGGCCTAGAGGAAGGCACTGGGAAGTAATAAGTAGATGATGGGTTGCTAGAGTGACAGAAGCTTAAACCCTAGTTTATGCGTTGCTTCGTAAGGGGCTGATTTGGATCCATATGTTTCATGCTATGGTTAGGTTTACCTTAATACTTTTGTTGTAGTTGCGGATGCTTGCAATAGAGGTTAATCATAAGTGGGATGCTTGTCCAAGTAAGGACAGTACCCAAGCACCGGTCCACCCACATACCAAATTATCAAAGTACCGAACATGAATCGTATGAACATGATGAAAACTAGCTTGACGATATTCCCATGTGTCCTCGGGAGCGCTTTACATCATATAAGAGTTTTTCCAGGATTGTCCTCAACTACAAAAGCACTGGGCCACCTTGCTGCACTTTATTTACTTTTGCTACTTGTTGCTCGTTACAAATTATCCTATCACAAAACTATCTGTTACCACTTATTTCAGTACGTGCAGAGAATACCTTGCTGGAAACCGCTTATCATTTCCTTCTGATCCTCGTTGGCTTCGAGACTCTTACTTATCGAAAGGACTACAATAGATCCCCTATACTTGTGGGTCATCAAGACTCTTTTCTGGCGCCGTTGCCGGGGAGTGAAGCGCCTTTGGTAGGTGGAATTTGGTAATGAAAAATTTATATAGTGTGCTGAAATTTACTGTCACTTGTCACCATGGAAAGTAATCCTCTGAGAGGCTTGTTCGGGGTATCTTCACCCCGACCAGTAGAGCAGAGAGTTGCTCCTCAACCTACTGAACCTACTGAAAATGGAAATGAAAATGCTTGCTTTGAAGTTCCTTCGGGTATGATAGAAAAACTGCTAGCTAATCCTTGTTTAGGAGATGGAACAAAACATCCTGATGAACATCTGATATATGTGGATGAAGTTTGTGGATTATTTAAGCTTGCAGGTGTACCCGGAGATGTTGTTAAGAAGAAGGTCTTCCCTTTACCTTTGAGGGGAGATGCATCGACATGGTATAGGAGATATGCTGATATGAGGTCTTGGAATTACAAACGATTGAAATTGGAATTTCATCAGAAGTTTTATCCTATGCACCTTGTTCATCCTGATCGCAATTACATATATAATTTTTGGCCTCGCGAAGGAGAAAGCATCACTCAAGCTTGGGGGAGGCTTAAATCAATGCTATATTCATGCCCCAATCATGAGCCCTCAAGAGAAATGATTATTCAAAAATTTTATGCTCGACTTTCTCTCAATAATCGCTCCATGCTCGATACTTGTGCTGTCCCTTTCATGATGAAGACTATTGAATTCAAATGGGATTTATTGGAAAGAATTAAACGCAACTCTGAAGATTGGGACCTCGACAACGGTAAGGAGTCAGGTATGACACCTAGTTTTGATTTTGTTAAATCTTTTATGGATACCGATATTTTTTGTAAATTTAGCACTAAATATGGACTTGACTCTGAGATAGTAGCTTCTTTGTGTGAATCTTTTGCTTCCTATGTTGATCTCCCCAAGGAGAAGTGGTTTAAATATCATCCTCCCATAGAAGTAAAAGTAGTTGCACCTATTAAAGTTGAAGAAAAGACTATCACTTATAATGATCCTATTGTTCCTACTTCTTATGTTGAGAAATCACCTTTCCTTGTTAGGATAAAGGATCATGATAAAGCTTCAACTGTAGTTCGTAAAAGCAATATTAAAACATATACACCTCCTGAGCAAGTTAAAGTTGAACCTAATATTGCTATTGTTAACGATCTCTTGTCTGATAATATTGATGGGCATGTTATTTATTTCTGTGATGAATCTGCTAGAATTGCTAAACCCTGTGATAAAGATAAACCTAGACCTGTGGTAGGCATGCCAGTTATTTCTGTTAAAATAGGAGATCATTGTTATCATGGCTTATGTGATATGGGTGCTAGTGCAACTGCAATACCTTATTCCTTATACAAAGAAGTTATACATGATATTGCACCTACTGAGATGGAAGATATTGATGTCGCAATTAAACTTGCCAATAGAGATACTATTTCACCAATGGGAATTGTTAGAGATATTGAAGTCTTGTGTGGGAAACTAAATATCCTGCTGATTTTCTTGTTCTTGGTTCCCCACAACATAGCTTTTGTCCCATTATATTTGGTAGACCCTTCTTAAATACTGTTAATGCTACCATAGATTGTAAAATAGATGTTGTTACTATCGGTTTAGATGATATGTCTCATGAATTTAATTTTTCTAAATTTAGTAGACAACACCGTGAAGAAGAATTACCTAGTAAGCATGAAACTACTGGTCTTGCTTCTATTGGTCTTACCTAGTAAGCATGAAACTACTGATCCCGTATTTGAGCTTAAACTGTTACCTGATACTCTTAAATATGCTTATCTTGATGAGAAAAAGATATATCCTGTTATTATTAGTGCTAACCTTTCAGAAGATGAAGAAGAGAGATTATTGAAAACTCTGAAGAAGCACTGTGCTGCTATTGGGTATACTCTTGATGATCTTAAGGGCATTAGTCCCACTCTATGTCAACATAAAATTAATTTGGAAGAAGATGCTAAACCAGTTCGTGATCATCAACGCCGGCTGAATTCTAAAATGAAAGAAGTGGTAAGAAAGGGGATACTAAAGCTCCTTGAGGCAGGTATAATTTATCCCGTTACTGATAGTCAGTGGGTAAGCCCTGTCCATTGTGTCCCTAAGAAGAGAGGTACTACTGTTGTTCCTAATGATAAAGATGAATTGATTCCTCAAAGAATTATTACAGGTTATAGGATGGTAATTGATTTCCGCAAATTAAATAAGGCTACTAAAAAGATCATTACCCCTTACCTTTTATTGATCAAATGCTAGAAAGATTGTCCAAATATACACATTTTTCCTTTCTAGATGGTTGTTCTGGTTTCTCTCAAATACCTGTGTCAGCCAAAGATCAATCAAAGACTACTTTTACATGCCCTTTTGGTACTTTTGCTTATAGACGTATGCCTTTTGGTTTATGTAATGCACCTGCTACCTTTCAAAGATGCATGATGGCTATATTCTTTGACTTTTGTGAAAAGATTTGTGAGGTTTACATGGACGACTTTTCCGTTTATGGATCTTCTTTTGATGATTGCTTGAGAAACCTTGATCGAGTTTTGCAGAGATGTGAAGAAACTAATCTTGTCTTGAATTGGGAAAAGTGCCACTTTATGGTTAGTGAAGGTATTGTCTTGGGGCATAAAGTTTCTGAAAGAGGTATCGAAGTTGACAAAGCCAAGGTTGATTCTATTGAAAAGATGACATGTCCCAAGGACATCAAAGGTATAAGAAGTTTCCTTGGTCATGCCATTTTTTATAGGAGGTTCATTAAGGACTTATCAAAAATTTCTCAGCCTCTGACTAATTTATTACAAAAAGATATACCATTTGTCTTTGATGATGATTGTGTGGAAGCATTTGAAATACTTAAGAAGGCATTGATCTCTCCACCTATTGTCCAACCACCTAATTGGAATTTACCCTTTGAAGTTATGTGTGATGCTAGTGATTATGCTGTAGGTGCTGTTCTAAGACAAAGAGTTGATAAGAAACTAAATGTTATTCAATTATGCTAGTACTAAAAAAATAATTCTTAGCAGTTGTATTTGCTTGTGATAAGTTTAGACCTTATATTGTAGGTTCTAAAGTAACTATTCACATTGATCATGCTGCTATTAAATATCTTATGGAAAAGAAAGATGCTAAACCTAGACTTATTAGATGGGTTCTCTTGCTACAAGAATTTGATTTGCATATTGTTGATAGAAAAGGAGCTGAGAACCCTGTTGTAGACAACTTGTCTAGGTTAGAAAATGTGCTTGATGACCCACTACCTATTGATGATAGCTTTCCTGATGAGCAATTAAATGTCATAAATGCTTCTCATACTGCTCCCATGGTATGCTGATTATGCTAATTACGTTGTTGCTAAGTTTATACCACCTAGTTTCACATACCAGCAAAAGAAAAAGTTCTTCTATGATTTGAGGCATTACTTTTGGGATGACCCACATCTTTATAAAGGAGTAGATGGTGTTATTAGACGCTGTGTACCTGAGCATGAACAGGAACAGATCCTACGCAAGTGTCACTCCGAAGCTTATGGAGGACACCATGCTGGAGATAGAACTGCACATAAGGTACTGCACTCTGGTTTTTATTGGCCTACTCTCTTCAAGGATGCCCGTAAGATTGTCTTACCTTATGATGAATGTCAAAGAATTGGTAATATTATTAGACGTCAAGAAATGCCTATGAATTATTCACTTATTATTGAACCATTTGATGTTTGGGGCTTTGACTATATGGGACCTTTTCCTTCCTCTAATGGTTACACATATTTTAGTTGCTGTTGATTACGTTACTAAGAGGGTAGAAGCTATTCCAACTAGTAGTTCTGATCATAACACTTCTATTAAAATGCTTAAATAAGTTATTTTTCCAAGATTTGGAGTCCCTGGATATTTAATGACTGATGGTGGTTCACATTTTATTCATGGTGCTTTTTGTAAAATGCTTGCTAATATGATGTTAATCATATAATTGCATCTCCTTATAACCCTTAGTCTAGTGGTCAAGTAGAATTGAGTAATAGAGAACTCAAATTAATTTTGCAAAAGACTATTAATAGGTCTAGAAAGAATTGGTCCAAGAAACTAGATGATGCATTATGGTATAGAACTGCATATAAAAATCCTATGGGTATGTCTCCGTATAAAATGGTCTATGGAAAAGCATGTCACTTACCTCTCGACTAGAACACATGGCTGATTGGGCTATTAAAGAACTTAATTATGATTTTAAACTTGCCGGTGAGAAGAGGTTATTTGATATTAGCTCACTTGATGAATGGAGAACCCAAGCCTACGAAAATGCCAAGTTGTTTAAAGAAAAAGTTAAAAGATGGCATGACAAAAGGATACAAAAGCGTGAGTTTAATGTAGGTGATTATGTATTGCTATACAACTCTCGTTTAAGATTTTTTGCAGGAAAACTTCTCTCTAAATGGGAAGGTCCTTGCGTTATCGATGAGGTCTACCGTTTCGATGCCATAAAAATCGACAACTTCAAAGGCACAAATCTGAAGGTGGTGAACGGTCAAAGAATCAAACATTATATCTCAGGTAATCCCATAAATGTTGAAACCAATGTTATTTGAAATCATAACCCCGGAGGAAAACATAAGGGACACTTTCCGGAACGTTTCAGACTCCGAAAAGGAATAGGTATGTGGTACGGTAAGTAAATTGACTCCAAAACAGTTTTGAAGGCAATATTTCTCCGTTTTGGAATATTTAGAAAAATAAAAAAATAAGCAGCAGTCCGGGAAGGACACGAGGGCTCCACGCGGGTGGAGGGCGCGCCCCCTACCTCGTGGGCACCTCGTGTGCTCTCCGGAGTCCGTTTTCATACACGACACGTATTTTGGTCGGTAAAAATTCATTATATAATCTCTCGGCGGTTTTGACTCCCGTATCACGCAAAAATCTCCCGTCTTTGTTTCGAGCTGTTTTCTGTCAGGGTTGTCAAGGCCAGGCACTATGTCATCTCCCTCCTCCTCCAACCATGAGGGCAACGATGCTTGGCTAATGAGGATAGAGCTGAAGAGAGAAGAACCCATGGAGATCAACAACGATGAAGGGATCAAGAAGGCCATGGAGGACCAAGTTCCGGCAACAGAAGACACCCTTCAACTGGATCACAACCTTCTTACCCCAACAGAAATCGAAGCTTCCAAGATGATTGAGTTAGCTTGTATACCAAATAAGTATCTTACACGTGAAAATATTTTGTTGAAGGAGCACATTATCACACTCAAGGGCATTATCCGCAAGTTAGAAGATCTCCTACGCTCAATGTGGGACTATCCATCATCAACATCCCCACCTTCTTCACCAACAAAGGAGACATAATCACATGGGTATGGGCACTCTACTTGGCAACTGCCAAGCTTGGGGGAGTGCCCCGGTATCGTATCACCATCACTTTTATCTTTACGTTTTTCTTAATTCGATCCTTTTGGTAATATCTTGATCTAGTAGAATAAAAGTTCTTAGTATGATCTAGTTGTGAGTTTGCTTTATTATCCTTCGATGTAATCGAGTCCATGAGCTACATAATAAAGATTAGTGTTGAGTCAAGGGCTTGATTATTTTGCCATGATCCTAAGTGAATAAAAGAAAAGAGAAAGAAATAAAAAGAAACAAAGAGATCACATGAATCTTATGGAGAGTAATGAGCTCACATAGAAAGAGTATGATGAATAAAAGTTGTTGAGGGTTGACAAACACAGTTTTGGTCATCGTTGCAATTAATAGGAAGTAATAAAGAAAGAGGGGTCTTCACATATAAATATACTATCTTGGACATCTTTTATGATTGTGAGCACTCATTAAAATATGACATGTTAAAGAGTTGACATTGGACAAGGAAGACAACGTAATGGGTTATGTTTTCTTACATTTGAGATGAATTATATTATCTTGGATCTTCCAGCATGATGAGCTTGCCTTTCCCCCTCATGCTAGCCAAATTCATGGCACCAAGTAGAGATACTACTTGTGCTTCGAAATACCCTTAAACTAGTCTTGACATAAGAGTCCACCATATCTACCTATGGATTGAGTAAGATCCATCAAGTAAGTTGTCATCGGTGCAAGCAATAAAAATTTCTCTCTAAATATGTATGATTGATTGGTGTGGAGGAAATAAGCTTTATACGATCGTGCGATATGGAAGTAATAAAAGCGACATACTGCATAATAAAGGTCCATATCACAAGTGGCAATATAAAGTGACGTTCTTTCGCATTAAGATTTTGTGCATCCAACCATAAAAGCGCATGACAACCTCTGCTTCCCTCTACGAAGGGCCTATCTTTTACTTTTATGTCCTACATTGCATAAGAGTCGTGGTGATCTTCACCCTTCCTTTTTACATTTTATCCTTTGGCAAGCACGATATGTTGGAAAGATACAGGTATATATGGCTAATTGGATGTGAGTTCTCATGAACTATTATTGTTGACATTACCCTTGAGGTAAAATGTTGGGAGGCAAAACTATAAGCCCCTATCTTTCTCTGTGTCCGATTAAAACTCCATACCCATAAGTATTGCGTGAGTGTCAACAATTGTGAAAGATTATATGATAGTTGAGTACGTGGACTTGCTGAAAAGCTCTTATACATTGAATCTTTCCTATGTTATGATAAATTGCAATTGCTTCAAAGACTGAGATTGTAGTTTCTTAGTTTTCAATGAAGTTTACTATTCATACTTGATATTGTGATTGAATTATTACTCTAGCATTGGATATTATATGAGTTGTTGTTCTAAGAATAATCATGATGCCCTCATGTTCGTACTTTATTTTTATCGACAGCTCTACCTCTAAACATGTGGACATATTTTTCGATTTCGGCTTTTCGCTTGAGAACAAGCGAGGTCTAAGCTTGGGGGAGTTGATACGTCCATTTTGCATCATGCTTTTATATCAATATTTATTGCATTACGGGTTGTTATTACACATTATGTCACAATACTTATGCCTATTCTCTCTTATTTTACAAGGTTTACATAAAGAGGGAGAATGCCGGCAGCTGGGATTCTGCGCTGGAAAAGGAGCAAATATTAGAGACCTATTCTGCACAACTCCAAAAGTCCTGAAACTTCACGGAAGATGTTTTCCAAATATATATAAAATACTGAGAGCAAGAACTTCACCAGGGGGCCACACCCTGCCAACAAGGGTGGGGGCGCGCCCCCTACCTCATGGGCCCCTTGGTGGCCCTCCGGTGGCCATCTTCTGCTATATGGAGTCTTTCGATGGAAAAAAAAATCATAAGTCATCTTCTTGGATGAAACTCCGCCGCCACGAGGCGGAACCTTGGCGGAACCAATCTAGGACTCTCGCGCAGCTGTTCTGCCGGGGAAACTTCCCTCCCGGAGGGGGAAATCATCGCCATCGTCATCACCAACGCTCCTCTCATCGGGAGAGGGCAATCTCCATTAACATCTTCATCAGCACCATCTCCTCTCAAAACCCTAGTTCATCTCTTGTATCCAATTCTTGTCTCCAAGTACGGGATTGGTGCTAGTAGGTTGCTAGTAGTGTTAATTACTCCTTGTAGTTGATGCTAGTTGGTT
This sequence comes from Triticum urartu, assembly GCF_003073215.2. NCBI lineage: Eukaryota > Viridiplantae > Streptophyta > Magnoliopsida > Poales > Poaceae > Triticum > Triticum urartu. The sequence continues at coordinate 489,764,055 of NC_053023.1, read as the reverse complement.
TAATTGGTGGAAGATCATATGTTCATATCTTATATGCATATTAATACCCCTCTGATTATGAACATGTTTATGCTTTGTGAGTAGTTACTTTTGTTCATGAGGACATGGGAGAAGTCTTGCTATAAGTAGTCATGTGAATTTGGTATTCGTTCGATATTTTGATGAGATGTATGTTGTCTCTCCTCTAGTGGTGTTATGTGAACGTCGACTACATGACACTTCACCATTATTTGGGCCTAGAGGAAGGCATTGGGAAGTAATAAGTAGATTATGGGTTGCTAGAGTGACAGATGCTTAAACCCTAGTTTATGCGTTGCTTCGTAAGGGGCTGATTTGAATCCATATGTTTCATGCTATGGCTAGGTTTACCTTAATACTTTTGTTGTAGTTGCAGATGCTTGCAATAGAGGTTAATCATAAGTGGGATGCTTGTGCAAGTAAGGACAATACCCAAGTACTGGTCCACCCACATACCAAATTATCAAAGTTCCGAACGCGAATCATATGAACGTGATGAAAACTAGCTTGACGATATTCCCATGTGTCCTCGGGAGCGCTTTACATCATATAAGAATTTGTCCAGGCTTGTCCTTTGCTACAAAATTATTGGGCCACCTTGCTGCACTTTATTTACTTTTGTTACTTGTTGCTCGTTACAAATTATCCTATCACAAAACTATCTGTTACCACTTATTTCAGTACTTGCAGAGAATACCTTGCTGGAAACCGCTTATCATTTCCTTCTGGTCCTCGTTGGGTTCGACACTCTTACTTATCGGAAGGACTACGATAGATCCCCTATACTTGTGGTTCATCACTCACCCCTCTCGACTGCACTGCCCGCCCCCTGCCTTTGTGTGCTTGACATGTGGGCCACCTGAAATGCGGCGAGCATCAAGTTTCTACCACAGCCACATGTGATTCTGACGACGCCGCTCAAACCCATGACACCACACGTCCCCCGACCTGCGGCTCACCCGTCTCGGCCCCACTGCCCCTCTGCCTTCGGGAGCATTACATGTGGACCAGCCACCTATCGGGTCCACATGTTATTGACTCAAAGGCAGGTGTAGTAAGGCGCTGAAGCTCAGTCCCGAGGGCCTCGAGAGGGAAATGTAACTCCTGTGCCAGGCCTTGTGGTGCTACCGCTGCACGAACTCATGCCAAACTCGAGATTTGTTTCTTTACTATACATGCACGCAACGATTTAATGGACATTGTAATCTCAACATGTGATGGGGAGCTCTAAATTTGAATTTGAAACTTATAAAACGAAAAATTTGAAACAAATAAACTAGGAGAGAGGGAGTATACTGTTGGATGTGTCCCATATGAAACAAGTCCCCTGGTTTTTCACCGCGAAGATGTAGTTAGAAAGGAGCACAACATCTTCATACTCGTACGGCAACAAAACGGCCACAGACAGCATGGTCCACCTTTGACCGCCATGTGCAAGGTTCGTTCTTGCTTCTTCAATCTCACCGTGGTTCCATCGTACCAATTCAGGCGGTGGCCCGTTGCATGGTTGGTCCCAATGTTTTACAAAGGTTCTACGGGAACGGTGTCACCGTTGTAAATCTTGTGCAAATTGATGTTGGAAACCTCCTGTACATATGCAAGCCAATCTCCACTTGCATCGTGCCTAACCTGTGAAACAGTGAGCAGGGGGAGAATTAGGAAATGGACACGGAAGTAGTCTTTAGAATGCATTTACTACGTGATCAAACTCATCTTACCTGATCATCGGACAAAATCCGGGTGCCCCTCAACGTCGGCGTCTCAAGGGGCGTCAACTTGCAACTACGTCCACGCCGCGCTAGAGAGACCCCCAAGGAAACATCCTCGTGCGTTGCAAGGAACATCAAGATACATGATGACCCACAAGTGTAGGGGATCTATTGTAGTCCTTTCAATAAGTAAGAGTGTCGAACCCATGAGTAGAAGGAAATGACAAGCGGTTTTCTGTAAGGTATTCTCTGCAAGCACTGAAATTATCGGCAACATATAGTTTTGTGGTAAGGTAATTTGTAAAGGGTAACAAGTAACAAGTGTAAATAAAGTGCAGCAAGATGGCCCAATCCTTTTTGTAGCAAAGGACAAGCCTGGACAATTTCTTATATGAAGGAAAACGCTCCCGAGGATACATCGGAATTATCGTCAAGCTAGTTTTCATCACGCTCATATGATTCGCGTTCGGTACTTTGACAATTTGATATGTGGGTGGACCGGTGCTTGGGTACTGTCCTTCCTTGGACAAGCATCCCACTTATGATTAACCCCTATTGCAAGCATCCGCAAGTACAAAAGAAGTATTAAGGTAAACAGAACGATAGCGTGAAACATATGGATCCAAATTGGCCCCTTACGAATCAACGCATAACCTAGGGTTTAAGCTTATGTCACTCTATCAACCCATTATCTACTTATTACTTCCCAATGCCTTCCTCTAGGCCCAAACAATGGTGAAGTGTCATGTAGTCGACGTTCACATGACACCACTAGAGGAGAGACAACATACATCTCATCAAAATATCAAACGAATACCAAATTCACATGACTACTTATAGCAAGACTTCTCCCATGTCCCCAGGAACAAACGTAACTATTCACAAATCATATTCAAGTTCATAACCAGAGGGGTATTCATATGCATAATGGATCTGAATGTATAATCTTCCACAAAATAAACCAACCAGCATCAACTACAAGGAGTAATCAACACTACTAGCAACCTACAGGTACCAATATGAGGTTTGGATACAAAGATTGGATACAAGAGATGAACTAGGGTTTGAGAGGAGATGGTGCTGGTGAAGATGTTGATGAAGATTGACCCCCTCCTGATGAGAGGATCGTTGGTGATGATGATGGTGATGATTTCCCCCTCCCGGAGGGAAGTTTCCCTAGCAGAACAGCTCAGCCGGAGCCCTAGATTGGTTCCGCCAAGGTTCCTCCTCGTGGCGGCGGTATTTCATCCCGAGAGCTTGCTTATTATTTTTTCCAGGGTAAAAGACTTCATACAGCAGAAGATGGACACCAGAGGCCTGCCAAGGGGCCCACAAGGTAGGGGGCGCGCCCCCACCCTCGTGGATGGTGGGTGGCCCCCTTCGGTAGTTTCTTCGCTCGGTATTTTTTATTAATTCCAAAACTGACTTCCGTGGAGTTTCAGGACTTTTGGAGTTGTGCAGAATAGGTCTCTAATATTTGCTCCTTTTCCAGCCCAGAATTCCAGCTGCCGGCATTCTCCCTCTTCATGTAGACCTTGTAAAATAAGAGAGAATAGGCATAAGTACTGTGACAAAATGTGTAATAATAGCCCATAATGCAATAAATATCGATATCAAAGCATGATGCAAAATGGACGTATCAACTCCCCCAAGCTTAGACCTCGCTTGTCCTCAAGCGGAAGCCGATCACGATAAATATGTCCACATGTTTAGAGATAGAGGTTTCGATAAAATAAAATACGAACATGAGGGCATCATGATCTCTTTTATAACAGCAACATATATGAATATTGTCATATGATTTCTTATGATAAAGTAACAATCTATTCACAATGTCAAGTATGAATCAGAAAGTTCATTGAAAACTAGCAAATACAATCTCAGTCATTGAAGCAATTGCAATTTGTCATAACATCGGAAAGAGTCTATGTAAGAGCTTTTCAGCAAGTCCACATACTCAACTATCATTTAGTCTTTCACAATTGCTAACACTCATGCAATACTTATGGGTATGGAGTTTTAATTGGACGTAGAGAAGGATAGGGGCTTATAATGTTGCCTCCCAACCTTTTACCTCAAGGGTAATGTCAACAATAATAGTTCATGCTAACTTATATATCAGGATCTTTCCAACACAATGTGCTTGCCAAAGGATAAAATGTAAAAAGGAAAGGTGAAGATCACCATGACTCTTGCATAAGGGTAGAAGATAAGAATAAAAGATAGGCCCTTCGCAGAGGGAAGCAGAGGTTGTCATGTGCTTTTATGGTTGGATGCACAAAATCTTAATGCGAAAGAACATCACTTTATATTGCCACTTGTGATATGGACCTTTATTATGTAGTCCATCCCTTTTATTTCTTCCACATCACAAGATCGTATAAAGCTTATTTTCTCGACACTAATAAGTCATACATATTTAGAAAGCAATTTTTATTGCATGCAACGATGACAACTTACTTGAAGGATCTTACTCAATCCATAGGTAGGTATGGTGGACTCTCATGGCAAAACTGGGTTTAAGGGTATTTGGAAGCACAATTAGTATCTCTACTTGGTGCAAAGAATTGGCCAGCATGAGGGAGAAAGGCAAGCTCAACATGTTGGATGATCCATGACAATATACTTTATTTTAGATATAAGAAAACATAACCCATTACGTTGTCTTCCTTTTCCAACATCAACTCTTTAGCATGTCATATTTTAATAAGTGCTCACAATCATAAAAGATGTCCAAGATAGTATATTTATATGTGAAAACCTCTCTTTCTTTATTACTTCCTATTAATTGCAATGATGACCAAAACTATGTTTGTCAACTCTCAACAACTTGAATCATCATACTCTTTATATGTGAAGTCATTACCCTCCATAAGACCAATATGATCTCTTTATTTATTTTTATTTTTTCTATTTCTTTAATTCCCTCAATATCATAGTAAGATGATCAAGCCCTTGACTCAACACTAGTCTTTATTATATAGCTCACGGACTTGATTACATAGAGGGATCATAAAGCAAAACTCACAACTAGATCATACTAAAACTTTATTGTACTAGATCAAGATATTACTAAAAGGATCGAACTAAGAAAACGGTAAAGATAAGAGTGTGATGGTGATACGATACCGGGGCACCTCTCCCAAGCTTGGCAGTGGCCAAGGGGAGTGCCCATACCCATGTGATAATATCTCTTTCCTCGGAGGTGGTGATGATGGAGTTGCTGATGATGTAAATTGTGCTTTAAGCTTCTTCATGTTGTAATTGAGAACAGCAATTTCCTCCTTTAAATCATCGACCTCCGACTCCAACTTCAAGATCTTGTCACATAAATCTCCTTTGCTTTTTTGCCAAAAATGAGGAGGAATAGATCAGTTGTTAGGCAGTTTAGCCCTCTTAGGGAGACTAGACTTCTTAAACTTCACATGCATATCCCCAGATTGAGGTAGAGGGACATCCTCCTCCTCCAAACTTGAACCATTGATCCTCATCAAATGAGCATCCTCCTCCTCATACGTAGTTCGACCACAAGTAGATAGATCCCCATAAGTCTTTGGGTCAGCAATGAGGTGTGAGACATAGCTCTCTTTGTCGGAATCTTGAGATGACATCTTGCTCCAAATCTGCTACAGAAACAGCTCGAAACAAAAACAGAGGAAATTTGCATGATACGAGAGTCAAAACCTTCGGGATATTATATATTGAAGTTTTACCATCCAAAAGAAGTATTGTGCAAGAAAACGGAGTCCGGAGAGCACACGAGGTGCCCACGAGGCAGGGGGCGCGCCCAGGGGGTAGGGCGCGCCTTCCACCCTCGTGGAAGCCTCGTGTCCTTCCCGGACTGCTTCTTATTTTCCTATTTTCTTAAATATTCCAAAATGGAGAAAAATTGCCATTAGAACTGATTTGGAGTCGGTTTACTTACCGTACCACGTACCTATTCCTTTTTGGAGTGTGAAACGTTTTGGAAAGTGTCCCTTATGTATTCCTCCAGGGTTACGGTTTCGGTTACATTAGTTTCAACATCTATGGGATTAACTGAGATATAATGTTTGATTATTTGACCATTCACCACCGTCGGATTTGTGCCTTCGTAGTTGTTGATTTTTATGGCACCGGAACGATAGACCTCCTCGATAACGTAAGGACCTTCCCATTTAGAGAGAAGTTTTCGTGCAAAAAATCTTAAACGAGAGTTGAATAACAAAACATGATCACCCACATTAAACTCACACTTTTGTATCCTTTTGTCATGCCATCTTTTAACTTTTTCTTTAAACAATTTGGCATTCTCATAGGCTTGGGTTCTCCATTCATCAAGTGAGCTAATGTCAAATAGCCACTTCTCACTGGCAAGTTTGAAATCATAGTTGAGCTCTTTAATGGCCCAATATGCCTTATGTTCTAGTTCGAGAGGTAAGTGACATGCTTTTTCATACACCATTTTATACAGAGACATACCCATAGGATTTTTATATGCAGTTCTATAGGCCCATAATGCATCATCAAGTTTCTTGGACCAATTCTTTCTAGATCTATTAACAGTATTTTGCAAAATTAATTTAAGCTCTCTATTGCTCAATTCTACTTGGCCACTAGACTGTGGGTGGTATGGAGATTCAATTCTATGATTAACATCATACTTAGCAAGAATTTTATGAAAAGCACCATGAATAAAATGTGAACCACCATCAGTCATTAGGTATCTAGGGACTCCAAACCTTGGAAAATAACTTATTTAAGCATCTTAATAGAGGTGTTATGATCAGCACTATTAGTTGGAATAGCTTCCACCCACTTAGTAACATAACCAACAACAACTAAAATATGTGTATACCCATTAGAGCAAGGAAACAGTCCCATATAAGCAAAGCCCCAAACATCAAATGGTTCAATAACAGGTGAGTAATTCATGGGCATTTCCTAATGTCTACTAATAATACCAATTCTTTGACATTCATCACAAGATAAGACAAACTTACGGTCATCCTTGAAGAGAGTAGGCCAATAAAAACCGGATTGCAATACCTTATGTGCAGTTCTATCTCCAGCGTGGTGTCCTCCATAACCCTCAGAGTGACACTTGCGTAAGATCTGTTCCTGTTCATGCTCATGAATACAACGTCTAATAACACCATCTATTCCTTCTTTATAAAGATGTGGGTCATCCCAGAAGTAATGTCTTAAATCATAGAAAAACTTTTTCTTTTGCTAGTATGTGAAACTAGGTGGTATAAATTTAGCAACAATGTAAATAGCATAATCAGCATACCATGGAGCAGTACGAGAAGCATTTATGACAACTAATTGTTCATCAAGAAAGCTATCATCAATACGTAGTGGGTCATCAAGAACATTCTCTAACCTAGACAAGTTGTTTGCAACGGGGTTCTCAGCTACCTTTCTATCAATAATATGCAAATCGAATTCTTGTAGCAAGAGAACCCATCTAATAAGTCTAGGTTTAGCATCCTTCTTTTCCATAAGATATTTAATAGCAGCACAATCAGTGTGAACAGTTACTTTAGAATCAAAAATATAATGTCTGAACTTATCAGAAGCAAAAACAACTGCTAAAATCCTTTTTCGGTAGTAGCATAATTTCTCTGGGCACTGTCTAGAGTTTTACTAGCATACTGAATAACATTTAATTTCTTATCAACTCTTTGCCCTAGAACAACACCTACACCATAATCACTAGCATCACACATAATTTCAAAGGGTAAATTCCAATGAGGTAGCTGAACAATAGGTGCAGAAGTCAAAGCTTTCTTAAGTATTTCAAATGCTTCTACACAATCATCATCAAAGACAAAAGGGATATCTTTTTGTAAGAGATTAGTCAGAGGCCTAGAAATTTTTGAGAAGTCCTTAATGAACCACCTATAAAAACCGGCATGACCAAGGAAACTTCTTATACCTTTGATGTCCTTGGGGCACGGCATCTTTTCAATAGCATCAACTTTAGATTTATCAACTTCAATACCTCTTTCAGAAATTTTATGCCCCAAGGCAATACCTTCATTAACCATAAGGTGGCACTTCTCCCAATTCAAGACAAGATTAGTTTCTTCACATCTCTACAAAATGCGATCAAGGTTGCTCAAGCAATCATCAAAAGAAATTCCGTATATGGAAAAATCATCCATGAAAACATCAACAATCTTTTCACAAAAATCAGAGAATATAGCCATCATTCATCTTTGAAAGGTAGCAGGTGCATTTCATAAACCAAAAGGCATACGTCTATAAGCAAAGGTACTGAAAGGACAAGTAAAAGTGGTCTTTTCTTGATCCTCTTTTGATACAGGTATTTGAGAGAAACTAGAATAACCATCTAGAAAGCAAAAGTGTGTATGTTTGGATAATGTTTCTAGCATTTGATCAATAAAAGGTAAGGGGTAATGATCCTTTTCAGTGGATTTATTTAATTTGTGGAAATCAATTACCATCCTATAACATGTAACAATTCTTTGTGGGATCAATTCATCTTTATCATTAGGAACAACGGTAATACCTCCCTTCTTAGGGACACAATGGACAGGACTTACCCACTGACTATCAGTAACGGGATAAATTATACCTGCCTCTAGAAGCTTTAGTATTTGTTTTCTTACCACTTCTTTCATCTTAGGATTCAACCATCATTGGTGATCAACAACCGATTTAGCGTCTTTCTCCAATTTAATGTTGTGCTGGCATAAAGTGGGACTAATGCCCTTAAGATCATCAAGAGTATATACAATAGGAGCATGGTGCTTCTTCAGAGTTTTCAATAATTTCTCTTCTTCCTTCTCTGAAAGGTTAGCACTAATAATAACAGGATATATCTTCTTTTCATCAAGATAAGCATATTTAAGAGTATCAGGTAATGGTTTAAGCTCAAACACGGGATCACCCTTGGGTGGAGGGGGATCCCCTTGGATTTCAATAGGCAAGTTGTGTTTCAGAATAGGTCCCTATTTAAACAATACTTCATCTATTTCCCTTCTTTCATTCATAAACATATCATATTCATGGTTAAGCAAATATTGTTCTAAAGGATCACTAGGAGGCATGGCAATAGAAGCAAGACCAATAATTTCATATTTACTAGGCAATTCCTCATCACGGAGTTGTCTACGAAATTTAGCAATGTTAAAGTCATGAGTCATATCTCCCAGACCAATAGTGACAACATCCTTTTCATAGTCTATCCTAGCATTAACAGTATTCAAGAAGGGTCTACCAAATATAATAGGAAAAAACATATCTTGTGGGGAAGCAAGAACAAGAAAATCAGTAGGATATTTAACTTTCCCACACAAGACTTCAACATATCTAACAATCCCAACTGGTGAAATAGTATCTCTATTGGCAAGCTTAATTGTAACATCGATATCTTCTAACTTAGCGGGTGCAATATCATGCATAATTTCTTGGTATAAAGAATGAGGTATTGCACTTGCACTAGCACCCATATCACACAAGCCATGATAACAATGGTCTCCTACTTTAACAGAAATAACAGGCATGCCTACAACAAGTCTATTTTTATTTTTAGTATCGGTTCTAGCAATTCTAGCAGTTTCATCCCAGAAGTAAATAACATGCCCATCGATATTATCAGCTAAGAGATCTTTAACCAAAGCAATATTAGGTTCAACTTTAATTTGCTCAGGGGGTTTGGGTGTATTAATATTACTTTTGTTGACCATAGTTGAAGCTTTAGCATGATCCTTTATTCTAACAGGGAAAGGTGGTTTCTCAACATAATCAGTAGGAACAATAGGATCATTATAAGTAATAGTCTTTTATTCAACTTTAATAGGTGCAACTACTTTTACTTCAATGGGAGGATTATATTTAAACCACTTCTCCTTAGGGAGATCAACATGAGTAGCAAATGATTCACAGAAAGAAGCTACTATCTCAGAGTCAAGTCCATATTTAGTGCTAAATTCACGGAAAGCATCGGTATCCATAAAAGATTTAACACAATCAAACTTATGTGTTATACCTGACTCTTTACCTTCGTCGAGGTCCCAATCTTCAGAGTTGAGTTTAATTATTTCCAATAAATCCCATTTGAATTCAATAGTCTTCATCATAAACGAGCCAGTACAAGAAGTATCGAGCATGGAGCGATTATTGAGAGAAAGCCGAGCATAAAAATTTTGAATAATCATTTCTCATGAGAACTCATGATTGGGGCATGAATATAACATAGACTTAAGCCTCCCCCAAGCTTGAGCGATGCTTTATCCGTCGCAAGGCCAAAAATTATATATATAATTAAGATCACGATGAACAAGATGCATAGGATAAAACTTCTGATGAAATTCCAATTTCAATCGGTTGTAGTTCCATGATCCCATATCATCACATAGCCTATACCATGTCAATGCCTCTCCCTTCAAAGATAAAGGGAAGACCTTCTTCTTGATAACATCATCGGGCATACCTGCAAGATTAAATAATCCACAAACTCCATCCACATAGATTAGGTGTAAATCGGGATGCAATGTTCCATCTCCTGTAAATGGATTAGCTAGCAGTTTCTCTATCATACCCGAAGGAATTTCAAAGTAAACATTTTCAGTAGGTTCAGCAGGTTGAGGAGCAACTCTCGGCTCTACTGGTCGGGGTGAAGATACCCCGAACAAGCCCCTCAAAGGATTACTTTCCATAGTAACAAGTGACAGTAAATTTTAGCACACAATATAAAATTTTCCTTACCAAAGGCGCTTCACTCCCCGGCAATGGCTCCAGAAAAGAGTCTTGATGACCCACAAGTGTAGGGGATCTATCGTAGTCCTTTCGATAAGTAAGAGTGTCGAACCCAACGAGGAGCAGAAGGAAATGACAAGTGGTTTTCTGTAAGGTATTCTCTGCAAGCACTAAAATTATCGGTAACAGATAGTTTTGTGATAAGGTAATTTGTAAAGGGTAACAAGTAACAAGTGTAAATAAAGTGCAGCAAGATGGCCCAATCCTTTTTGTACCAAAAGACAAGCCTGGACAACTTATTACATGAAGGAAAATGCTCCCGAGGACACATGGGAATTATCGTCAAGCTAGTTTTTCTCATGCTCATATGATTCGCGTTCGGTACTTTGATAATTTGATATGTGGGTGACTGGTGCTTGGGTACTGTCCTTCCTTGGACAAGCATACCACTTATGATTAACCCCTATTGCAAGCATCCGCAACTACAAAAGAAGTATTAAGGTAAACCTAACCATAGCATGAAACATATGGATCCAAATCAGCCCCTTACGAAGCAACGCATAAACTAGGGTTTAAGCTTCTGTTACTCTAGCAACCCATCATCTAATTATTAATTCCCAATGCCTTCCTCTAGGCCCAAACAATGGTGAAGTGTCATGTAGTCAACGTTCACATGACACCACTAGAGGAGAGACAACATACATCTCATCAAAATATCGAACGAATACCAAATTCACATGACTACTTATAGCAAGACTTCTCCCATGTGCTCGGGAACAAACGTAACTACTCACAAATCATATTCATGTTCATAGTCAGAGGGGTATTAATATGCATAATGGATCTGAACATATAATCTTCCACCAAATAAACCAACTAGCATCAACTACAAGGAGTAATCAACACTACTAGCAACCTACTGGTACCAATCTGAGGTTTGGATACAAATATTGGATACAAGAGATGAACTAGGGTTTGAGAGAAGATGGATCTGGTGAAGATGTTGATGAAGATTGACCCCCTGCCGATGAGAGGATCGTTGGTGATGACGATGGTGATGATTTCCCCCTCCCGGAGGGAAGTTTCCCCGGCAGAATAGCTCGGCCGGAGCCCTAGATTGGTTCCGCCAAGGTTCCTCCTCGTGGTGGCGGTGTTTCATCCCGAGAGCTTGCTTATGATTTTTTCCAGGGTAAAAGACTTCATATAGCAGAAGATGGACACCAGAGGCCTGCCAGGGGGCCCATGAGACAGGGGGCGCGCCCAGGGGGGTAGGGCGCGCCCCTCTCCGGTAGTTTCTTTGCTCAGTATGTTTTATTAATTCCAAAAAAGACTTCTGTGGAGTTTCAGGACTTTTGGAGTTGTGCAGAATAGGTCTCTAATATTTGCTCCTTTTCCAGCTAAGAGTTACAGCTGCCGGCATTGTCCCTCTTCATGTAAACCTTGTAAAATAAGAGAGAATAGACATAAGTATTGTGACATAATGTGGAATAACAGCCCATAATGCAATAAATATCGATATAAAAGCATGATGCAAAATGGACGTATCAATGCATTTGTATTAGTAGTTTATCTTGTGAGAGAGAAGGATGAACGAGGGAAGGCCTTATTTGCAAATGTGGAGTGGGGTGTGCCAAACTACGGCCACACCGCGCTGAAAAAAATTGAGTTTGGCTCGGTGTCGGTGTCAAAACCGGCGGATGTCGGGGATGGGGTCCCGAACTGTGCGTCAAGGATCGCTGGTAACAGGAGACGGGGGACACGTTGTTTACCCAGGTTCAGGCCCTCTCCATGGAGGTAATACGCTACTTCCTGCTTGATTGATCTTGATGAATATGAGTGTTACAAGAATTGATCTACCACGAGATCGTAATGGCTAAACCCTAGAAGTCTAGCCTATGTGAATATGGTAATGAGTCTCGCCCTATCTGGACTATGCTCTCCAGTTTATATAGACACCAGGAGCTCTAGGGTTACATGGGGTCGGTTACATGAGAGGGAATCTTCATAGTCGGTCGCCAAGCTTGCCTTCCGCGCCAAGTAGAGTCCAATCCGGACACGGGTGCAATCTTCGATCTTCATGTCTCCACAGCCCATCAGTCTAGCCCAACGAATAACAGGCCGGATGCCCGGGGACCCCTTAGTCCAGGACTCCCTTAGTAGCCCCTGAACCTGGCTTCAATGACGAGGAGTCCAGCGTGCTGATTTGTCTTTGGCATTGCAAGGCGGGTTCCCTCCTTCCGAACTCTGGAATAGTCTTCGGATGTAGTAAGTATGTCCGGACCCATGTATGTAATTGCAGAGAACACAATATTTCACAAGTCCGACCTGCTGACAACTGTTTATGACACTGTATTATGCCTGCCCGGCTATTATTTCCAATTGTCGGCTAGCCCCTCACCCCTCGTCTCAGGACGCCATTTTATCGGCACGTCTTGTCAAAGCAGGGATCGTGTCCCTTATTCACGGGATATTTAATAATGTAGGCACGGGTAACCCAACCGTCCCCTAGGTACAACTCTTTGAGGAGAGGTAAGTTTCGAGACCCAAGATGGGACGCTCAATATTCTCGACCCTTATATAGGGAGCCAGGCTTGTCTTTCTCTTGTGTGCTCGCTTCTTCCTCGACCCCAGCCACCTCGAGTTCTCACCCTCGGGTTCCAATCACCACCAGCCCGACCATGTCTGGGACCAGCCATTTAGGCCGGTGGGTGGCCTCTTCTGTCGCGGAGGAGGATATTGCGAAGCTCCGCGTGGCGAGGTATCTGACCCCAGAAATCCTTCATCGGCTTCCCGCCGAGGGGCAGGTTATTCCCACCCCCAAATCTGGCGAGAGGGTAGTATTTGTGTCCCACTTCCTCCATGGGTTAGGATTCGCGCTTAACCCCTTCGTCCGGGGGCTCATGTTCTACTACGGGCTAGATTTCCACGATCAAGCCTTGGACTCTATTCTTCTCATCTCGACCTTCATCGTCACGTGTGAGGCCTTCCTTCGGACTCCTCCGCACTTTGGTTTGTGGTTCAAGACTTTTGACGTGAGGCCATGGGTGACAGAGGAGGAGCAGGCAGAGTGCGGCAGCGCTTTAATAAGCAAGCTTGCCAGCGCGGTTTGGTTCAAAGGATCTTTCGCCAAGTCTTCCGACCTATGGCAGCAGGGATGGTTTTATGTCAACGAGCCGCAGGGCTCCAAGTGGGCAGCTATGCCTACGTTCCGTCCCGGCCCTCCAATTCAGCTTGCTTCATGGATCAATAAGGGATTAGACTGGGGACCCGCTAATGAAGTGCACACTCTGCAAAGTCGCATCCGCAGCCTTACCGAAAAGGGCATCGATCTTGTGAACGTCGTTCAAGTTTTGCTAGTCCGCCGGACCTTGCCATGTTAGCGGCGGCCTCTCCGTATGTGGGAGTTTAATCCAGAAGGGCGGCGGACTCTTCAGCACTTCTTCGGCACCATGCACGAAAGAATGTGGAAATTATATTTCGGGGGACGAGAGCAATGGCCGGACACCACCGAAGATATTGGCCTTGACTACAATCATTCGGACACTCCAGTAACTACTCAATCTCCGGACAACTTTTATTCAAGCATCTTTTGACAAGATACTGAACAACACGTCCTTTATGCAGGACTGGATAAAGAAAGTGGTATTACTCTGGTGTCCGGCGCCCCTTCCCGAAGATCATGCGACCACCCTACTGACGAGAATGCTGATTCCGACATCGTACCAGGTGTCGGCAGCGGGGGGCAAGAACAGGGGGACGAGAGGTGATCCCTTCCCTGAGGATAAATCGGACGCTGTATTCGGGGAAACCGAAACCCTTTTGCCCGAGGGCAAAGGCACGGAGGAAGCTCTTCATGTCAAGAAGAGGGCCGCTCCTGAAGATCAGGAGGGGAAGCCTTCCAAGAGAGGAAAAATGTCGTCGTCGGGTGACTTGGGTCGGGCAAGAGATATTGCCGTAGAGCGTCATGATGAGGACAAACCTCTGGCCAAACCGTAAGTGAAGCTGGGGCACTTTAAACGTACCTCGTTCTTTTCCAATCAGTGAAGTAATCTTTCGACATATGTACATCCTCGCGGGTTAACGTCTGGTGTTTCTCAATCGTCCTCCTCCTAGGGAGACCTTCTTCTGGAGATGATGGAGAGTGACACGCCTTCTCCAGCCTCCTCGCCCAACAGGACGGATGATTCTGAGGTGTCGTCCCGGAGAGCTCCTCCCGATCGACAAGTAGTACAGGAAACGAGGAAGGAGTTACCCGAAGGTGATGCCTCCGTTGCTCAGGGTTGGGGAACCAAGAATGACGGCCCCAAACTATCTGGTTTACAGCCGGAGATGATTCTGGAGGTGGGTAAGCGGATTCCTTCAAAGGAATGTCGTGCTCCGGCGGCGGTTTCCGAAGACCCAGGAGCACCGGAGACGCTGGCGGACATGCTGCGAAAAGCGTCCATTTTGGAGGAGCACCGTGCCTTAATGGTTACGGTGGTCAAAAAGGTTCTATCCGCGAGGAGCAGGTTGAACGAGGCCTTTACGAGCCTTCTAAGAGGTTTTGAGGTTTGTGATGTAATTTTGTCAATTGAATAATATTGACAAAATGTACCTGTTGTATATGCAGTATCCCCTAAGACTCGGATTGCCTTCCGAAGGAAGCGATCGGAGGATCACAAAGATATGCTCAGGTATTAACCTTGATTTAATTTGGAATACAGGCTGTCGCCCCTCCCGCAACTACCCGAAATACGGAAGTGGCCGAACTGCAGCGAAAGCTGGATATGGCGGAGGATGACATTGCATTGATCAACAGGCGTCTTAACGACTCGCAAGGTATATATTTCGAGCATTCCTTACACCAATGTGCTTGTAATTTAAGCCTGACTCTGAAAAGAGTTTTATATAAAATGTGCATGAATGCAGATGGTGCTGCCGCCGTGGAGGCCCTTCGGGCTGAGCTAGCCCGGGCCAAGGAGCATGTCTGGCTTAGTAATGCGGCTGCCGAAAAGGCATCAGCTGAGTTGAGAGCTGAACAAGATGCATGGCGCCAAGACCAGGAGAAGATGTCCACCATGGCGCAGGAGTTAGAGAATGCGACTAGATGCTGTAAACTTCTTGAGAAGGAAAATGAAGCCAAAACGGCTGAACTTGACAAGGCCTTACAAGAGGTGAGAGAAGCGCGGTCTGAATCCAGAGTGGCTCGTGAGGAGATCCAGCAAGCTGGGGAAATTGCGGCTGGCAAGCCCTTTTCGCTACAGGCTAAGTTCGGCGATCCGAACTATGCTCAGGTTAACCACATATGGAGTTCTCCGGACAAAATTTTGGATTTGCTGAAGAGTTCTTTCGATGCGGCGCGGTTTTACCATGCACAAGAGGGGTGTGCAATGGAGAAGCTTTTCTAGTCACAATTCGGTGCGTCAAAGCGCCCTCTGCTGCTGAATGAACAGATGTCCCAATGGTCCGAGCTGCAAAAGATATCCGGCGCTGCCATGAAAAACGTCATAGTCCGGTTGTGGCCGACTGAGCCTGTTCCGAGTAGTTATTTCGGCCTGGTGCAGCGGCTTGTTGACGCAGTGCCACATATCGACGCTGTTAAGCGGTCGGCGTGCATTGACGGTGCATAGATGGCCTTTTCCCGAGTCAAAATGTTCTGGGGAAAGATGAAGTCCATCGATGTTGCAGCGGGGAGTCCACCCAAGGGCTAGGACCGTTATGAGCCGGAGCATTATTTTGAAGACGTCCTAGAGGCCGCCCGCTTGATAGTGGGTTAGTGCTCGAAAGACATAATGTTCGAGTGATGTGTATAAGGATTGTAACACACAACTCTATAGTTAATCTATTTATATTTTTCTCAAAAAGTCTTGAATTCCTCCTATGTGGACGTTTTAGTATAATCTGAAAGTTCTCCAGTCGTCGGCTTCAGCCCCCTCGTAGGAAGTACGGGGTTGTTCGGAAAAGCATTTAATCACTCTTTATCCAACGTCTTGGTCCATAAAGGAGGTGATAATGCGGCGAACCAGGCAATCAGACTATAGGGCGTTTACACTTTCACTTAGCCAGAGGAGTTTTATGGTGGGGCTACGACATAGCCCCTAGTATGTATACGGCGCATAGTGACTTACATATGTTGATCTAAAAAAGATCCCTCGTGTAACACGGAGAATCAATAAAGATTCGATTAAGTCGTCAAGTGGTTGACCAGCTCTTGCCGTATCATGACAGTCAGTTTTTGGCTTTCTCTACTGAGGTGCTCATCCGGTCTAGGCCAGGGCACAATCGTAGTAGTTCTCCCTTTACAACACAACGTAGGGTAGCAAGAACAGGAGCCGGGCAACCCAACTATTGACCAAAGACAATGATTCGGAGCTGATGCATATAAGGCCAAACTTGCGATGCCGAAGTGCGCTATAGAGCTGTTCGGAGTTTTACTGGCGACTCGTTTGTTCCCATACCGGGCCCCTGGCAAGTTATGCCGAGGCACGTCTTGTAAGGCAGCCGTTACGGCCGGAATCATTGTAGAAAGAGCATGGAAGATTAGTTCAGATAAAGTTTACTGGGAGCAGAGCAATATGCCAATGATAAATATATATAAAGAGTAAAAACCATAACCCGGCTATTTGACATGCTGGGGATTGGGAACAGAGGAAAAGGGCATAGTGCAGGCTTAAAATAAAGAGTGCGGTCTACAAAAAGCTTATTTTGGACCTCCTGTCGCACGTCTGCGCCGCCCGTCCTCAGGGAGGGTAATCCTTAACGGAAGTGGCCCCTTAGGTGAGTGTACGGATCCGAACTCCGATAGAGTCCGATGTGGATGCTGTCCTGATGGTCACCTGTTTTTAAGAGATAATAAAGAAAAGTAAGGAAAATAGATGAAAACGTTATGGGAATGCTGGCAGGGTTGTCCGTATTGTGCTTCCGTCGATGCCCATGGTATCTTGAGCGTGTAGTGATGTATGCGTGGTGTAAACCTTGCCAGTATAGTGGGTTTGTGGCGGAAGCCGAACTGCTATTTCCGTTCCGGGAGTGGTCGTACTTCGGAGGGGAACTATTTCTGGCCCCTAGTGTTTGGCTGGTGAGCCGCTCCGTCATCCTTGTCGCCTGGTGGCCTCCTTCCCTTGTGCTCGGCGTTAAGCTTGCCTACCTGCTTAAAGACCCAACAGTTTCTATTGGTGTGATTAGCTGGCTTATCAGGGTGACCGTGAATCTGACAATGTCGGTCCAATATCCTGTCGAGGGTGGATGGTCCATCCTGGTTTGCCTTAAATGGCTTCTTCCATTGACCGGGTTTCAGATTGTGAAATCCGGCGTTGACCGCCGTGTCGCATAATATTTGATTATTATTGCGACTGTTGTGTTCGGTTCGTCGTAGCTTGCCGTTGCCGTCTCGGATTTCGGAGGTGCCCGGGTCACTCACGTTGTTGCTTTTACGAGCGAGCCAGTTGTCTTCTCCCGCGAAAAAGCGGGTCATTAGAGTGGGAAGGGCTGTCATGGATTTGGGTCCTTCCTGGCCGAGGTGACGCGCTAGCCATTCATCCCGGACGCTATGTTTGAAGGCCGCCAGGGCTTCTGCGTCCGGACAGTCGACAATTTGGTTCTTTTTCACTAAGAACCCAGTCCAGAGCTGCCTGGCTGACTCGTCGGGCTTCTGGACAATGTGACTCAAGTCATCGGCATCTGATGGCCGGACATATGTTCCTTGGATGTTGTCCTGAAAGGCGTCTTCCAAATCTTCCCAGTTGTCAATAGAATTTTCTGGCAAACTGTTTAGCCAGTACCGAGCTGGCCCTTTGAGCTTGAGAGGTAGGTATTTAATGGCATGAAGGTCATCTCCGCGAGCCATGTGAATGTGGAGGAGGTAATCCTCAATCCATACCGCGGGATCTGTTGTTCCATCGTATGATTCGATGTTAGTGGGTTTAAACCTGTCTGGGAATTGATGCTCCATTACCTCATTAGTGAAGCAGAGAGGGTGTGCGGCCCCTCTATGTTGGGCCACGCTATGAAGCACCTCCGGCGGACTCCGCATACGGTTTTCGGACTAAGCGTGGTCGGGTCTGCTGTGTCCGAATAGATAACCGTCATTACTGGTCAGGGCATGTCTCCGCGATCTAGGTGTCGATTTTGCGTGTCTTGTTCTACCCTCCAGGTCTGATTGGATGTCGAGAGTGTTCCCCCGAGCTGCTTTATTCTTGCTTGAACGACCGGATGGGTTGGTGTGGTGATCTTCTCGGGCTGCTGCTTTGTCCGGACCAAACTGTGGTCGGCTCACCACGTTGTTCGATGGTGGTGTGGGCTCCAACGCCCTGCCATCGTATTGGGGGAGCCACCTACTCTTGGGGTGGCTTTTGTATGGGCTGCTAAGGTCGTATTATTCGGCGGCCAGGACCTCGGTCCACCTATCATTGAGCAAATCCTGGCTTGCTTGAAGCTGCGGCTGCTTCTTCCTTAGTCTCCATGCAGTGGCTATAAGCCGGCGTTTAAAGCGCTCCTACTCGAGAGGTTCCCTGGGCACGATAAAACCCTCGTTGCCGAGGATCTCCTCCTCCTCGGAGAGTGGGAGATAATTGTTGTCCTTCGAGTCTCCATATGTGGCCTGTTCATCAGGGCTGTCTTGCCCGTTTTCCTGTTCCTCCTGTTCGGATTCTACCTCAACAGGGTCTTCATTGTTCGGAGTGTTGTCAGGTGTGTCTATCATACACATGTCATACTAGGAAGTGGCCATCCTGTGTCTAGCGGGTAAAAAGCTCTGGCCTTGCCCCTCATCGTCGTCCATACCGTCGATGTCTTCGGAGCGGGGGTCAGGCGTATTGGTTGGGTCTTCAACGGTGGTTATGAAGTGGGTGGCGGGTGGGAAGCAAAATTCTCCATCATCCCCCATAAGTTCCAACCGAACATAGTTCGGCGATGAGTCATCTGCCAGGGATAGGTTTTTAATGAGTTTAGTAGGTCGCCCATGGGCGAGTGCTGGAAGACATCCGTGGTGCTGAACTTGAAGTTCGATAACCGATCAAGTTCGGTATCCGCGGGCTCGCAGGGTTCGGAACTCGACACTAGAGAAGAGTCCGGGGTTCCGTTGATGCAGATACCATATGGAGCGGAGTCTGCGGGCGGCTCCAACACCGTAGAATCGGTAGCCTCCGTGGTGGGGTTGAGCTTCCCATATTCGGAAGACTTTATCTGCTCCGGATCTAAAGCCAGAGTTGCTACAGGAGCTATCTCCTGGATGCGACCCGATGACAGGTTTAAGCCATGTTCGTCGGGGCGACGGGGAGCGATTGCCGCAGTCTCGAATCCATTAAAGATCAAGTCTCCATGGATGTCCGCAACATAGTTCAAGCTTCCGACTCTGACCTGATGGCCAGGGCGTAGCTGTCGATCTGTTCCAGATGGCCAAGCGAGTTGGCCCGCAGTACGAAGCCGCCGAACACGAAGATCTGTCCGGGGAGAAAGGTTTCTCCCTGGACAATGTCATTACTGATGATGGAAGGAGCCATCGAGTCCTTTGCCAACAACACAGTGGAACTGTCAGTGAAAGCACCAATGTCGGTGGCAAAACCGGTGGATCTCGGGTAGGGGGTCCCGAACTGTGCGTCTAGGATCGATGGTAACAGGAGCTGGGGGACACGATGTTTACCCAGGTTCGGGCCCTCTCTATGGAGGTAATACTCTACTTCCTGCTTGACTGATTTTGATGGATATGAGTGTCACAAGAGTTGATCTACCACGAGATCATAATGGCTAAACCCTAGAAGTCTAGCCAATGTGAATATGGTAATGAGTCTCACCCTATCCGGACTATGCTCTCCGGTTTATATAGACACCAGAAAGATCTAGGGTTACATGGGGTCGGTTACATGAGAGGGAATCTTCATAGTCAGTCGCCAAGCTTGCCTTCCACGCCAAGTAGAGTCCAATCCGGACATGGGTGCAATCTTCGATCTTCATGTCTCCACAACCCATCAGTCCGGCCCAACGAATAACAGGCCCGACGCCCGGGGACCCCTTAGCCCAGGACTCCCTTAGTCGGTGGCACACCCTGCGGCAAGATGCCCGTGTCGGGTTCTGTAAGTGCATCTAGTGCCCCTTAGTGATTTTGGTGTATTGAGGACTTATAGGTTAAGGGACTGATGCGTTTGTGAGTGTACACAGGTCTATAAGTCTATGAGGAGTTTAATATTTATAGAGAAAGTCGACACCCTAAAAATGAATGTCTTCAACTAAAGACTTTGTATTTCCTAGGACTTTCTGAAGACTATGAAAGTGAAGAAATTGGTGTGACCATGAAGACTTGATATTCATGCGAGGAACATGAAGCGTGAAGACTTTTGTTTTTGTAGTTTCATTTTCTCTTTCTTGAGTCATAGGAAACACCGTACTATTAAAGGGGGTCGAGGAAAAACTAAGGAAAAGTTTCCAAGTGATGCTCATCTCAAAATCCTACACCTACCAATCCTTTCGACTGAAGCCATTGGAAATCTCATGCAGTTCAGTCAATTTCTTCAGTGACAAAGATGAAGTTCTTCTGGTCTGTGAGGAATTTGTTCTGACTGAGGAGTTAGGAATACGCCAGTGTGGATTGCTTGCAAGTGAGGAACATGATAGCCCTGAGGAATTTGAGCCTCAAATTTCCGACCGTTGCTGTGCTACGTGCCAGCTGTCCCAAAATATCTACCCACCTAACGGTCATATCATTGAAGGCATTTATGTCTTATCATGTCAGGCTGCTCCCTAGGCTATAAATAGCCGCCCCCCTACAACCACTAGTAGGTTGGCTGCTCCGAGAGTAACTGAAGCTTGTCATTGAGAGCATCCCATCCTCTGAGGACTTTAAGTGAAAATCATCAAGTAAAGAAAACCCAAACCCAAACACCTACAAACCCAAAGTGATTGAGTATCACTGAAGAAATTGTTCCCATGTGGATACTACGCTTGTTACCTTTGAAGACTGTGCATCTTCCTGACGGTTAGGCATCATGGTCTAGAGCATCCAAGAGGAAATTGTGGATCTCCAAGTGACCGAGTTTGTGAAGGTTTGGAAGTCACCTGAAGACTTACCACGAGTGATTGGGCGAGGTCTGTGTGACCTTAGCTCAAGCAGAATGTGAGGATTGTGTGTCCTCGGGTTTAAATACCTAGCCGCTCCAACTAGACATACAATTGTCACATCACTTGGAACTGGTCTACCAAATCACTGCCTTCACCAAGCCTACTGGTTCTATTTCCTCAACCCTTCCATTTCCTCATTACTGTGTTGTGTGCTTATTCATATCTGTTTGAAGACTTTGACTGAAGACTTTCTCAATTTCCTCAGTTCAATTTCTTTAGTCTGTTTGTCTTCATCTTGTTTATCCCGTGCTTACGCTTTTGGTACTCCGTGTTTGTTTTTATTTCATCATGATGTCTATGCTTATGTTATGTTATGTCTGCATCTAAGTACTTATTCTGCTGCAAGTAGTTCTTCACTATGGAATTTCCTCACCCTGAAATTCCTCAGTGAAGAATTCATAAAAATCGCCTATTCACTCCCCTCTAGTCGACTTAACGCATTTTCAATTGGTATCAGAGCAAGGTACTCCCTTGTTCTGTGTGATTTTGGTTTAATTGCCTGGAGTTTTAGTTATGTCGACCACAGGTATGAAGAAAGTGGATTGTCCCATCTTTGACGGTCGTGATTATCCCAAGTGGAAGGCCATGATGAAGAAGTGACTCATGGCAATGGATAGTGAGTTGTGGACCATCATCAAGATTGGTGTTACTGATCTATGCAAGATGGCGGAAGCTGATGATATTCGCAAGTACACTCGTCTTGACATCATAGCAAAGGATCTCATCTGCTCATGCTTATCCCGAAACTAGTTTAGGAACATCAAGCATCTATGTCATGTGAAGCTTATCTAGGACCACCTGTCTAATGTCTATGATGGTCATCGAACTTGTCATCAACTTTGGTTTGAGGAATTCAAGGAATCGCTCAAAACAATGAATTTTGAACCTGAATCATCATCCTCTGCACCATGCTTTATGGAAAAAGGTGCCAAGGTAACTGAATGCTACCTATCTGAATCCAATGATGATGAATCTAGTGACGAATTTGGGCCCAACTATACCATACTTGCTTCCCTAGCCACTAAACAACAAAGAGCTTTGGAAAAGGTTCAAATTATGCTTAATGAGAGCGATGATATGTTGGGTGAAGAAATGGATCGCTCCAAAACTTTGACTAAAAATCTTCAGAGACTTCAGTCCAAGTTTGATAATCTTCAAAGTCATCATAACACTCTCTAATCTGATCATGAGAAGCTTTCTTATGAATTTCTTCAAAGAAAGCAAGATCTTGAGAAACTAAGGGAGAGTTATGAAGATCTTCAGAAGGAGCGTGATTCATTACTAGCTCAACAAATCAGCACTGCTCAGGAAGAATTTATTCCTCCATGTTTGAAGTGCATTGAATGTGAACCTGCTAATTCTTCACCTGAATGTTCAAATGCTTCTACTGCTACAAATTCTTCACCTGTCTCTGCTATCACTAATTCCTCATCTGAGGATATTGCTAGTATCACTGACAATGCAGGGATGAAGCAATTGTATATGACAGGCATGTACAAAAGCCTCAAAGGGCATCAGGCTCTTTGTGATGTGCTTAAAAAGTAGATCCTCAACAGGAACCCTAGGAAAGAGAGTATTGCCTTTGAGAGGAAACTCAATGCTGATGGAACCTCATGGGTTGCTGCGAAGGGACCTCCAGTAGATCCATCTACTTTATCTGGCTTTACATTTGAATCTCCTCATTTTTCTGGTGAGTCATTTGACTCCAACTATAAGCTCTTCAAAAATCAGAATGGTGAAGTATTTGCTAGATATGTTGGCACTAACTGTAGGAACAGTTATCCTATCAAGAAAATCTGGGTTCCCAAAAGGTGCCTTAAAAGTCTTTAGGTGAAAGTCCTCATGACACCACCCGTGAAGAATAGGAACCCCAAATCAAATTCTTCATATGGACCAAATTCTTCATATTGATCCAAGTCCTCATACGGACCGAATTCCTCACGTGGATCAAATTCCTCAAAAGGATCAAAATCCTCATATGAACATCATCATGCTAACACTTCTGTTTCGCAGGGAAGATCTAAGGGGTATGAATATGAGCATTATTCTTCTAACCATTATGTTCATAAGTCCTCGAAGAATTTCTCTACTTACTCATATGCTTACCCTAACTCCTCTTGTGTGAAACAAAGTGGACCGGCTTCTATGCCACCTATCGCTTATGGAGCTCACAAAATGATGAACTCTTTGCCACCCCTTCAAATGTGGGTGCTGAAGAAAAAGAACAAATCTCTTATGCAGGGTCAGGTCTCCAGACATACTTAAACATCTGAAGAATTTGCTGGAGACCTGAATATGCTTGAAAGGACGCAAGCTAATCATGAAGAAATGAATTTTCATTTCTCACATCCTCATACTGCTATATCTGTTCTATTTCCTCGATGAAATTGATCTGATGAATTTGATGTCATATTCTTCACTGATGAAGTATATGAGTTCATATTCTGCACTAATTCATCTACAGGATGATCAACCCAAAGCCACTGAGTGGGTCCTCGATAGTGGATGTACAAATCACATGACTGGTGACAAGAATCTATTGATGGACGCTCCTTTATCACCATCGCATCTAAAGCATATCACCTACGTTGACAAAGGAAAAAAGCAAGGTATTGGGTCTAGGTAAGGTTGCGATCTCAAAGGATCGACACATGGACAAAGTCATGCTTGTCAAGTCCTTATGATTCAACCTCATGTCAGTCTCAATGCTTTGTGATCTTGATATGGTTGTTATCTTTGGCAAGTATCGTTGTGTTGTGATCATGGAAGCTAACCATTCCAAAGTCTTCGAAGGCTTTAGGAGAGGATATCTGTATGTTGTTGATTTC
Organism: Triticum urartu; assembly: GCF_003073215.2. Classification (NCBI taxonomy): domain Eukaryota; kingdom Viridiplantae; phylum Streptophyta; class Magnoliopsida; order Poales; family Poaceae; genus Triticum; species Triticum urartu. The sequence continues at coordinate 489,739,700 of NC_053023.1, read as the reverse complement.
TCTACAGGACCACAACCAGCTATATGTCTAGTTTCAAAACCTTCAGAAGGCAAGCTATGGCATCGACGACTCGGTCATGCTGGCATGAGGAACTTGCGCACGCTCGCGAAGAAGAAGCATGTTATTGGCATTGAGAATGTCAAATTCCTCAAGGATCACTTGTGCGGAGCTTGTGAAGCTGTAAAGATGACCAAGGCCAAGCATCCAGCAAAGACAATCATGACTACCACTCGACCATTTGAATTGCTTCACACGGATCTCTTTGGTCCTGGCCATTATTCTGCATTCACCAATGAAGCATCTCTATATGGCTTTGTTATTGTTTCTGATTACTCTCATTACACATGGGTGCATATTGTCTTACAAATGTGAAGTGCAGAAAGTCTTCAAACGATTTTCCTCGAGGGCTTCAACCAACTTTGTTTTGAAGATCAAACACATCATAAGTGACAATGGAACCGAGTTCAAGAATACTGGTCTTGATAACTATCTTGATGAACTTGGTATTACTCATGAGTTATCTTCTCCTTATACTCCTCAGTAGAATGGCGTCGTGGAGCGCAACAACATGACTCTTGTTGAGATGGCTTGCACTATGCTTGATGAATACAAGACGCCTCGTCATTTATGGATTGAGGCAATTGATACTATGTGCCACATCATCAACAAGGTATATCTTCACAAATTCTTCAAGAAGACTGCATATGAACTCCTCACTGATAAGAAACCCAATGTGAGTTATTTCAAAGTCTTCGGTGCAAAATGTTGGATTAGAGATCCTCATCACAATTCTAAATTTGCACCGAAATCACATGAAGGTTTTATGCTTGGTTACGGAAAGGACTCGCACACCTATAGAGTCTTCAACAATGTTCACCACAAGGTTGTTGAAACTGTAGATGTGCGGTTCGATGAAACTAATGGCTCACAAAGAGAGCACCTACCTCCTGTGCCAGATCAATAATCACCTAAGTAAACCATCAAGTTCAAGGATACTAAGGATGTCATTCCTACCGAAGAATCTGCTGAAGAAATCATTCCAGATCATGAAGAACATCATGCTGGTGCACCTGAGGAAAATGGCTCTGAAGAAAATGCTAATGCAAATGAAGTGCAGATTGAGAAAATCATCAGCGACATCAATGCACCAGGTCCTCTCACACGCTCAAAAGCTTCACATTTATCTAACTTTTGTGGGCACTTTGCTTTCGTCTCTATCATAGAGCCCACTACGGTAGATGAAGCATTTATGGAGCCTGAGTGGATTCAAGCTATGCAAGAGGAATTACATCAGTTCGAGCTCAACAACATCTGGGAACTAGTCAAGTGTCCATACCCTTGCAAGCACAATATCATCAGCACAAAGTGGATCTACCGCAACAAGAAAGATGAAAATGGCCTTGTGGTGCGGAATAAGGCACGGCTTGTAGCTCAAGGCTACACACATGTTGAAGGAATTGATTTCGTTGAAACTTTTGCACCTGTTGCTAGACTTGAGGCTATTCGCATATTACTTGCTTATGCTAACCATCATGACATCATCTTATATCAAATGGATGTGAAAAGTGCATTCCTCAATGGTAAGCTTGAGGAAGAAGTATATGTTGCTCAACCCCCAGGTTTTGAAGATCCAAAGCATCCTGACCAATTCTACAAACTCAACAAGGCCCTCTATGGCCTCAAACAGGCCCCTCGGGCGTGGTATGATACTTTGAAGGAATTCCTCATGAAGAAAGGCTTCAAACCCGGTTCACTTGATCCAACTCTTTTCACTAAATCTTATGTTGGTGAATTGTTTGTGTGCCAAATATATGTTGATATTATTTTTGGTTGTACCGACCAACGTTACACTAACGAATTTGGTTATATGATGAGGGAGGAATATGAAATGTCTATGATGGGAGAATTGAAATTCTTCTTAGGTCTTCAGATTCGTCAATGGTGCAATGGCATATTCATATCTCAGGAGAAATACCTCAAGGATGTGTTGAGGAAATTCGGCATGCAAGATTGCAAAGGCGTCAAAATTCCTATGCCCACAAATGGCCATCTTTGCACTGATGAAAATGGTATTGACTTCAATCGAAAGTTATACTGCTCCATGAATGGCTCTTTATTGTATTTATGTGCATCTAGGCCAGATATTATGCTTAGTGTTTGCATGTGTGCCCGCTTTAAAGCTACACCAAAGGAATCACACCATAAGGCTGTGAAGCATATTCTTCGATATCTAGCTCACACTCCAACACTTGGATTATGGTATCCCAAAGGCTCGGCTTTTGACCTCATTGGATATTCAGACTCTGACTATGTTGGTGATCGTGTGGACCGCAAGTCAACATCAGGCACATGCCATTTCCTCAGATTATCCTTGGTATGTTGGTCCTCAAAGAAACATAAATGCGTATCATTGTCTACTGCTGAAGCTGAGTACATTGATGCTGGTTCGTGTTGTGCTCAATTGCTATGGATGAAGCAAAGCCTCAAGGACTACGGAATCAACATGAAGAATGTGCCTCTCTACTGTGACAATGAGAGTGCCATCAAGATTGTGCATAACCTAGTTCAGCACTCGAAGACAAAGCACATTCAGATTCGTCATCATTTTCTTCGTGATCATGTGTTGAAGGGCGAAATCTCCATCGAGCACTTGAAGACTGAAGAACAGCCGATATCTTCACAAAGCCCTTGGATGAGAAGAGATTTAGCAAGTTGCAGTGTGAGTGAAATATCTTAGAATCTTCGAATGTCCTATGAAAAGGACACACATCCTAACACTTATGCTAAATTGATGACTTAGATGTGCAACACATGAAGTAACTGTTTTTCTTCAATCAATGAAGACTAACGCTCTAAGTGTGAAGAAATTAACAAAGAATTTGATTCTCAGAGCCCTACGACAATTGTACATGGCATCTGAAATCATCATTCTTATACGGTGGGTCAGCCACCAACAAAAGTTGAAAATCTTCAATTTGAGTTTTTCTTCATTTTGAATTTCCTCAGTTGTTCAATGTCTTCAACTTTGCATTATCTTCACTGTTTCCATCATTATTCTTCATGAAGGGTATTAGAAGTCATTTTTACTACCCTTGTTGATTCTTATGATTTCTACAAATCTTCAAAAAGGTGTTTATTCTTCAATCTTCACACTCTAAACACCTCACACACACATCTGTTCTTGATCTGTTTCTCTAAACAACATTTTTCATCAAGATTCCTCAATTGTGTGGATTTTCAATCTATACAACTCTGGAACCTAAGTCAAAGAACACTTAGTGAAATTCCTCAAGACACATCTGGTCAAATTCCTCAAACTTGTTCTTTAAAAAAAACTTCTGAGAACGCATATGACCTCTCCAAATTCTTCACACCTATACTTTGTTCACAGGTACACATGTCCGCTGCTGAATCACTAGGTTCTCATCAACTTAACTCATTTGCATCATTCCTCGAAGAAAAGTTGCATACCTCGTCAGAAAACTTGATTGTTCAAAATCCCCAGTTGAAGAAAATGTCTGATGGCAAGAAACCTCAAAAGTGTGGGAAGAAGTTGGAAGTCAACAATGCGTTTGAGATACCTAAAGACATCTATGCAGGGTACTGCGCTCCTCCTCATGAAACGAATAATGAGCGCAAAGTGCCCATTCAGAGGATAGAGAGGAGATGGGCCAGAGAATGGAGGGAGTACATATATGTGACTCCCAAGTATATGAAGAAATTCGAAGTACACCGTGCTACCTCTTGAGCATGCGTTGGTTTTCCCTTGAAGAGGAAATGGTGATGCAGCAAAGTAGCGTAAGTATTTCCCTTAGTTTTTGAGAACCAAGGTATCAATCCAGTAGGAGACTACACGCAAATCACCTAGTACCTGCACAAACAATCAAGAACCTTGCAACTAACGCGCTAAAGGGGTTGTCAATCCCTTCACGACCACTTGCAAAAGTGGGATCTCATAAAGCTAATAAGATAAATATTTTTGGTATTTTTGTTGTATAGATTTAAGAGTAAAGATTGCAAAATAAACAGCAACAGAAATACCTAGTTGGTGGGAGATTAATATAATGGAACATAGACCCGGGGGCCATAGTTTGCACTAGTGGCTTCTCTCCTGATAGCATATATTACGGTGGGTGAACAAATTACTGTCGAGCAATTGATAGAAAAGCGCATAGTTATGAGAATATTTAGGCATGATCATGTATATAGGCATCACGTCCGTGTCAAGTAGACCGGAACGATTCTGCATATACTACTATTACTCCACACATCGACCGCTATCCAGCATGCATCTAGAGTATTAAGTTCGTAAGAACAGAGTAACGCATTAGGGAAGATGACATGATGTAGAGGGATAAACTCAGGCAATATGATATAAACCCCATCTTTTTATCCTTGATGGCAACAATACAATACGTGCCTTGCTGCCCCTACTATCACTTGGAAAGGACACCGCAAGATTGAACCCAAAGCTAAGCACTTCTCGCATTGCAAGAAAGATCAATCTAGTAGGCCAAACCAAACTGATAATTCAAAGAGACTTGCAAAGATATCAAATCATGCATATAAGAATTCAGAGAAGATTCAAATATTATTCATAGATAAACTTGATCATAAACCCACAATTCATCAGATCTCGGCAAACACACCGCAAAAAGTATTACATCGAATAGATCTCCAAGAAGATCGAGGAGAATTTTGTATTGAGATCCAAAGAGAGAGAAAAATCCATCTAGCTAATAACTATGGACCCGAAGGTCTGTGGTAAACTACTCACACATCATCAGAGAGGCTATGGTGTTGATGTAGAAGCCCTCCATGATCGATTCCCCCTCCGGCGGAGCGTCGAAAAAGGCCCCAAGATGGGATCTGACGGGTACAGAAGGTTGCGGTGGTGGAAAAGTAGTTTCGTTGCTCTCCTGGATGTTTTCGGGGTATAAGAGTATATATAGGTGAAAGAAGTAGGTAGGTGGAGCTAGAGGGGCCCACGAGTGTGGGGGGCGCGCCTACCCCCTGGGCGCGCCTCCCTGCCTCGTGGCCACCTCGTTGCTTCCTTGATGTCCACTCCAAGTCTCCTGGATTGCGTTGTTCCAAAAACGATCCTCCCGAAGGTTTCATTTCGTTTGATATTCCTTTTCTACGGAACACTGAAATAGGCAAAAAAACACAGCAATTTGCACTGGGCCTTTGGTTAGTAGGTTAGTCCCAAAAATAATACAAAAGAGTATAATAAAGCCCATTAAACATCCAAAACAGATAATATAATAGCATGGAACAATAAAAAATTATAGATACGTTGGAGACGTATCACACCCTCCATGCCCAACACCTCCACTGGCACCTGGCCAAGATGCTGATCCCTCTAGCATCAGAAGAGGTGAGGATTTCCCCAAGGAGTGGGCCAAGCGACAAGCTAAGCAGGGCAAAATGGCAAAAGAGGTAGTGAAGAAATTCAATGAAGATTCTGCTGCTGCCACTGCTGAGGCATCTGCAAGAAAGCCTAAGAAGGCTATGCCCAAGAAGCCTGTACACAAGCCCAGTGCTTCTGCTTCAATGCCCTCACGTCCAAGCACCTCAGCAATGCCCTCACGGCCCAGCTCTGCAAAACCCTCACATCAAATTCCTCGTGCTGCCCCAGCTCCTCCAATTCCCTCAGCTCCACCAGCAAAGTCCTCAGCACCTGTGCATCTCGCCTTGTGTCAAAGGACCACAGGCAAGTCTATTGCCTCAGGAGCCTCTGCAAGTTCTTCAGCACCTCTGCAATCCTCAACCGGCCCCACTCTGCTAAAGACCAAGGCCACTTCTGGACGAGGCACAAGACCAAGTCCCCACAAGAAGCAGGTCGCCTTCCAAGTACCGTCCAGTGATGACGAAGCCGATGATGAGGAACTCGCCGAAATCATACGAGATAGACAACAAAGGGCCGCTAGAGCCAAAGGCAATAATGTGCCATTGATGCTAGATCCAAAATTGATCCTCGACTTCATCGACTTATGGCATAAGGACCCCAACACACCTCTGCCTGAAAGGAACCACACTCCTGGTCAAAGTCATATGTTGACTGCCTTCATTGGTGAGGAGAAATGGAAATATGAACAGGGGAGGCGGGTGAAGAAAGCACAGTACAAGAAAGAGCGTTTTCTAAAGCAAAATGTGTTGAAGCTTTCACCTGAAGAACTTGTAGCTCTGCAATCAGAGATCAAGAAACTCAGTGATGAATTTGATCGATACTATGCTGACTGGCTTGGAGCCAAAGTCAGATTCATCAACCTGACCAAGGGATTCACCTCGAACGTTGCTGCCCCAATGCAACATGAATCTCCTCAGGCTGAGTCTTCTACTCAGCCGACTGAAGAACATGCCAGCATCGCTGATGATAATCATGCTGCTGATGAAAATGAGAGCACCAGGGCTGATGAAGATACTCCAGCCACTGATGAAATTGCCAGGGCAACCACTAGTGTTGCACCCGAGGAACCTACCAGCCAGCTGAAGCATCAACCGCTGAGCCTGAAGAAACTGAACCAGTCAAGCCAACTGCACCAGTTGTGTCGGAGGAAAACGAACCAATTTCCTCTGCTCCTCCTTCACCAACAGCAAGTCCAGTTCTTCCTTCTACATCGGAAGCAAAGAAAAATAAGGCTGCGGAGCGAGCAGTTGTAAAGAAGAGGAAAGCATCTACTTCATCACATTCTTCAACACCGAAGAAGATGAAGATATTGACAAGATCTTTTGAGAATCCCATTGATGTTGTTCCCATCTCAAGCATGCCATCAAAGGAACTCATTCATTTTGGTGAATATTATGAGATCCCAAGCGGATCTGATGAAGACGTTCCCTCTGCTGCTTCTTCAGAGTAGTTGGACGGAGAAATTGAAGTGGACAATATCCCTTCAACCCCAGTTGTCTCATCGCCAATGCCTCAGTTTATAGCTGAAGAGGCAGGCGTTGAAGAATCGAGTGAAGAAGATGAAGACGTGGACATTGGGAGCACCACTCCAGTAGTGAATGATGACTTTTGGGAAAGTCAGCACCCCAACTCTCCCATGTTCATGCCACTGCAACAAATTCCTTAGTCCCCAATGCACACTGAAGTTCAAATGGGCTCTGACAAACCTCAAACCACTTCTTCCATTCCTGAAGAAATTCCAGCCACTAGTGCTAATGTAAATGTTGATGAAGAATTGAACACCCGGGCTGCAACTGAAGCAGAAACTGAAATTCCTCAGCCTATGGTTCCTGAGGCTGTGATGACTTTGACTGATACTCCTCAGCCCAAGCCGAAGAATCCCTCGACGGCATGCCCGATCAGCTCAATAAGCACCTCAATAAGCAGAAGGAGTTCATCCAAGGCTTGATGGAGTTGCTAAAGGAGAGCCTCGAGGACATGCCCGCTGAGCTCAATCAGCAGGGGGAGTTGACCGCCGGCTTGGTGATGCTGCTGAAGAAGAGCATTGCCTCGGAGAAGAAGGCGACCGGTGAAATCCTGCGACTTCAGGAGGACTAGGCGAAGCTCTGCCACGAGATCGACCTGTTGAAGGAGAAGAACGCCGGCTGGAAGAAGCTGCATGAGAATAGTAGTTCCTCGATGAAGATGCTGTAGGCCCTCATCATGGAATAGAAGGAGGAGTTGGCGAAGCTCCGCATCGAGCACCCAGCTACTGTCAAGGTACATAATGCGGCTGTGGAACATATGATGAAGGCTCGTGTCGAGAAATCCCGCGTCATGGACAGAATGAAGAAGATGGCGGAGGAGATGTGCAAGGATATGGAGGTCGTGGAGGCGATGAAGAAGCAGTTACGACTCCGCGGCGAATTAGATCATTTGGGGTGATAATCTTCCTTCTTCTTTTGCTCTTGTGTTTCATCTTTTGCTTCGGGTGTTTCGTCGCACGTGTCACGTTCTCTGCGAGGCATGAATAGAAAAATGGTTTTTTAGGGAATGAATAGAACAATGCTAACAATGAGATGACTAGCAAATTAGATCATTTTTATCGTCATATGGCACTAGGCTGCCGTGTTTCATGCTCCTCCGTCGCAGTACTACTCTAGTGGAAAACTTGAGTATACTGCACAGTTCTTTGCTCCTCCTCGATCAGGTCATCGACACATTTATACGAGCAGTCAAATCACAAGGCCCCGCCTTCCAGCAGTAATGAGCCATCAAATCACAAAGGCCCTCGCCTCTCGTGAAACCGACCAAGCTAGACTGCCCTGCCCTCTAGCCTTTTAAAAAATGTATACTTTTGTACAACAGTAGTATCGATGGATTGCGCCATGGAGCAAAACTTGAAATTAAAAAAAAGGTGGTACATATAGAGAGCGCTCGTCGCCAAATTATGCATATAGTACTATTAAAAAGGCTAGTCACAATAATGGTGTCCAGCACAACCCACCCCTCAAATAAAACTAAGAGGGTGCTTGGATACATTTTAGTCCCAAGTAGTGGGACTAAAACATGCGAGCCTCACCCATGCTTGGATCCAAATACTAAAAAGGCTAAAATCAAGTTAATGAGCATTTATTATCCTCCAAACCCTCCAATCCAGAACTCGCCTGTGTTAAAGGAGAGGAGTTAAATGAGTAGAGAGAGGACTAATCCACATTTTAGTAGGGGTACCCCTGATTAAAAAAATTTAGTCTCAAGACTAGTTTTTGACCCTCTTTAGTCAGGGGTGCTTGGAACTTTAGCCTCTTAAAGAGACTATTTTTAGTCAGACTAAAATAAGTCCCTTGGATCCAAGCACCCTCTAAGCATCCTGGAATTCTTTGACAAAACTAAGCACCCTGAAATTCTTTGACAACTAAACTGCTGGCTATATGATGTTGGCCATATATATTGTACGTATATAATGTGAAGAAACGAGTGGTAGTACTATACCAACTAAAAGATGAAATGTAAGAAATACTAGTATGTACGTACTGAAGAGTTAAAGTAACGAGAAGAAACATAACATAGTTTTGCTGGGGGCTCAGCACAACACACGCCTCAAATTAAATTAAGCACACCTGAAATTAAACTTTGCAACTATTTCGGTAGACATTGCATTAGAACCACCATGAGCAACGACACTACCACCTTACTCGGAGTCCTCGTCCACGTCCTCGACTTCGTCCTTGTCCCTCTTCCTCTTGGCCGATACTTCTTTGCTTGAACCGCACACTTGGCTGTTGCTCTTCATCCAACCCTTGTAGATATGGAAGCAAAGGTAGCCATCCATTGCAGCATAGTGGATGTGGTATATATCTAGTACATTCCGCTGCCATGCATGACGATGAAATGTGTAAGGAGCTTTCTCCAGTTTACCGTACGAAGGATGAACCATGGCTCCTGCCAGGGTCAGCATTGAAGGCAGACGAGAGGACACCAGCCGATTCTTATGGAGGTCGAAGGTGTTGCCTACAACGAGGCCTATCCGACGTAGGACTTCTTTGTCGTTACCAAAGTCTACAGTAACGAATTTGACTAGGTTGCTCTCGAGGAAGTCCTTAAAATCCTGGTACTCAACGACGGCATGGCATATGTGGTAGACCAAGCATAAGTCATGCACGCAAACCTGGATCACGGCGGGCTTCTTCCTCTCTTCGTCCTTTAGATCCTTCTCTCGTCCCAGGACTGTGGTGTACTCAACATCTAGCCCAGCGACCCACTCATCATCTGAGTCTTCGAACATGCATCTGAAGCGAGAAAGGCATCATTTCACCGTCGCGGAAGAACGGGTGTAGATGACGTCGAACTCATCCCCGGTGATGGTTCTAACCTTGTACTCACCGTCGATCGTGGAGATTTGGGACGCCATGGATTTGGGAGGTGGGTTAGGATTAGTGGAACTGCCGTAATGTGAATGGACGGGAGGACTAGGAGCGAACCGCCGTAGTATTGAAGGACGTGCAGGGACGAGTAGGAGCGGCATTAATTAATTGAATTGTCTTGCCTCCCTCCACATGCAGCCGCATGCAAGCCTCACGCGCACATCCCTAGTGCATGCTATGGCTGTGTATTTATTTCTCCTAATCAGCGTACGCAATGAGTAGCGGAATCAGTGTAATATGTGGTGATTTAATTACAGCGGGACTAATAAAAATGGGACTAATATGTGGTGATTTAATTACAGCGGGACTAATAAAAATGGGACTAATATGTGGTGATTTAATTATCTTCTCCTCTTAAACCACCACCGCTCCTCTCCTATTCCAATCTAAATGCAGCGCCACTCCTCTCCTCTTCCATTTCAAAACCACCACCCCTCCTCTCCTATTCCAGTCCAAATCCAGCATCGCTCCTCTCCCGTTCAAATCCAAAACCAGCGCTGCTCCTCTCCTCTTCCATTCAAAAACCACCGCCGACGAGTGAAGGTGCTGTGGAGAAGTCGATCGATGGAGAAGTACAACCAATACGTGAGGATCGCAGACGGCGACCCTGTGAAGCTAGCTAGGATGTTGGAGATACAGTCTTGGTGAGACAACAAGGACCAACTAGCGGCGACGGTGACATCCATGGCCAAATATCTAAAACAGAGCGAAAAGGCGGCGATACTCCCGGAGGGAGTCGCGCCGGAGTACATAGAGCTGCTCCTCTAGGCCATGGAGCAAACAGATTCACCGAATCCGACCGTGAGGGAGCGGTGGTGGGCGTATCGATCCCAGATGGAGCATCCACCACAGATTGAAGGATCGAGCATCTACAGGGTGCCATTTGTGAGGGTGTCCTGCCAGAGCAAGCCGGTGGAGTCTTCGTCGATCGAACCCAACTGCAAGAGGAGAAAAGCAGTTGGCCCGATGACGCTTCCCCGCCATCATCTCCCTCGCTGTTCACATAGTCTCATGGGGCGGCTGTCTACCGCCGAGGAATAGGAGGGGGCTGCCCCCCAGCCCAATAGTCGGGCAGGTTGTGAATTGTCAGGAGGAGCTTAGGGTTGTCAGTATTTGCAAGTTGTGAATTGTGTTTTGTGTTGTGTATTTTGAGAGTCCTTTCAGATATGAATATCTTTTGAATTTCAGATTTGCAGTATTGAGCATATGAAGTATTTTATGAATTCTAGAGATTTATTTTTAGCACTTAAAAATTTAGTTTCATAGGAGTATAAAAGTGCAGACAATGTGATTCTCAGAGAAGAAACTGCAAGTTTCAGTTTCAGATAAGAAACTGCAAGTTCAGTTTCAGATAAGAAACTGCAACTTTCGTAGGCAGAGCATTTATATTAACACGACCTTTTCAAACAGGGTTAACATCATGTTGGAAGTTTTATTCATGGTCGAAAATGAAACTACCAGCTAGTTAACATCATGCTGATCAACATTCATGCATAGCACATCTCCATCTGATGCACAGTCAAAATGCCCACACAATGTCGAGTGTGCGAAACACAGAGAAAATGAGGGACAAAGTTTTGGAAAGTGTTGGACGTGGTTTTGGGCTGCCCCGTCTAGGCTTTCATTTTTAACATGCGCAGCCCACGACCTCGGATGGGAGGTCCATAGGCCTGTTTGTATTTTCTTAGGGCCATCATGTATCGACCGGCCTATGGACCTCCCATCCGAGGTTTTATTTTTGGCAGCCCAATTTATGTATTTTTTGAAGAAAACGCGGAGGTCTGTGCTATTTTTTTATATAAGAATAGGAACACCAGGTCCAACTTATGTTTCCCTTCTAACTATATTATATATATTTAAATTATTTTATATGTTAGTATACAATATTTTTATTTTCATCATATATTTAACAGATACTTACATATGTAAGAAAACAATATCCCACATCTTATTAACTTATAAACATAATTTCTTAACAAATAAAATCCTGGATTGTTTTGGCACGAAAATCCTAGTGATTGTGTACAAAAGCTTGGTAAGATTTAAGGACGAATGTAATACTATCACTTATTATTTAAATATATTTATAACAAAATGCTCAGCCCCTTTTTATTTTTTGATAACATTGCTGGCCCAACCCAACATTATAATTAGGATCAGCCCGGCAAAATCATGTATTTCGAGAAAGTGCAAATGGCTTGTAATTTTTTAGGAAATAAAAAAATGGGCCGCATGGACGCTACATTATTTGTTCACCCAGCCCAGCTAATGGCTGTAATTCAAAAAAAAGATCAAATTGACTGTAAATTCTACCACGCAAAAAAAAGACTGTAAATTCTGAAAAAATGGGTTGAATACGTGCCACATTTTTGGAGGCTGAAATGTGGGCCAATAGGTCGAACCCAACGCAAGTCGTTGTCAATTTAGTCAACAAATGATTCTGACATGTTAGCCGTTGGATTTACATCCAACGACCGACATCCATATTCAATCTCTCGTCTTCTTCCTCCAGCGCCGCCGGGACTACCTCCCGCCTCCTGCTGCTAGCAGCTTTGCTTAGCACGCTTCGCTATGAAGCGCTACTCCACCGTTGGCCAGGCCATCCCTCCACCCCTCCACACCTCCTGTTCTTCTCCACCGACTGCCGAACCACACCACACTAGAACTAGTTAACACACGTACACCTCTCCATCTGCGACTCTACTCCCGCGTCTTCCCATCTCCGGCTCATTGCTGTCTGGGGCCTCGCCGTCGTCCACCACCTTGGATGCGCTCGGCGCGGCATGGTCAACATGGTCAACGAACGACACCATCGGAAGTAGACTATGCGTGGAGAGGCTAACAACTGGGTCAACGGCCGTACACAAGGAAATGCCTCCTTATTACGCGCAAAATAATGATTCCTCCACCTGACATCTGGGACCCACCGGATGGGCCTCTGTATTTCGCAAAAATAACGTGCCCCCGCTAACATGTCGGACCCACCAGCTATCTTCGCACGCAAGGAAGTGCCTCCTTATTACGCACAAAAAAATGAATATTCCCCCTGCAAGCTGGAACCCAACATAGTGGGAGGCTGACTTGTGGGCCAACCAAGTTGACTGGGACGCAGGGCTTTGTCAACTTAGTCAATATGAACGATTCTATCTCCTGTTACCATACGATGTTCATCCAACAACCGTAGTGCTTCTTCAACCTCTGGTCTTCTTGCTCTAGCCACCCAAACCAGCACCGGTCGTGCCGCATGCTCCTGCCTCCCGTGGCCGGCTGCGATGCCGCGGAGGCCTCACCACTCCCTACTACTCCCACCGCTGGCCAGGCCATCCCTCTACTCACCCACACCCCCTGTTATTCTGCGGCGACAGCAGCCTCACACCGCAGCCGAACCAGTGAACCCTCGTACTCCTCTTCGCGTGGGCATCCACTGTTGCGTCTTCCCCAGCTCTGAGTCATCCCCTTCCTAGTCCTCGCCGTCGTCCACCGCCATGGTGCTCTCGGCGCGGCGTGGTCAGCATGGTCAAGGAACGACTTCCATCGGACGTGGACTGTACATGGAGAGGCTGACAGCTAGGTCCACGGCCGCAGCAAGGAAGTGCCTCCTTATTACATGCAAAATAATGATTCCTCCACCTGACAGTAGGGACCCACCGGACGGGCCACCGTATTTCGCGAAAAAATGTATCCCCCTGACTGCTGGGACCCACCAGCTACATCTTCGCACGCAAGGAAGTGCGTCCGGGCAAAAAAACGATTCGCCCCCCTAACTACTAGGACCCACCAGCTACATCTTCGCACGCAAGGAAGTGCGTGCGGGCAAAAAAACAATTCGCCCACCTGACTGCTAGGACCCACCAGCTACATCTTCACATGCAAGGAAGTGCCTGACAGTCGGGACCCACCTGGTCGAAGCGTACGTAGCGTTGTCATTCTGGTCGCGAACGTGTATGTACATATATACTGGTGGATGTAGAGGCGCACACGTGTCATAGTAGAGGCGCGTATGTGTCGTAGTAGAGGCGCGCACGTAGCATGTACACGTACGTACAGCGGCCAGGGTGCAGGAAAGAAAATACGGCCGCGTATGTGTACATACGGGCAGGGTCTCGAACGCCTACTCGTGCATACGTATGGCCAGGGCTCATGTACATGGCTAGGTCGGAACGGAGAAACAGTGTCGTCATCGTGTTCGTGGGGAGGCATTGGAATGCGTCGTGTTCATGGGGAGGCAACGGAATGCGTCGTGTTCATGGGGAGGCAACGGAATGCGTCGTGTTCATCGGGAGGCAATGGAACGTGTGGGAGCCAACTGGCTGGGTCAGAACGAAATGCGTGGTCGTGTTCATCGGGAGGGCTTGGACAGAACAGGCGATGGAAATGAGGCCTGGCGTACCGTAAAATGGAGGAAACTGACCTCCTACTTTCGGAACGGGGTCCTGTTGATCGGGAGGGGTGTGGCATACCGCAAAATGGAGGAAACGGACCTCCTACGGTCAAAACGGGGGTCCTGTTGATCGGGAGGGGTGTGGCGTACCGCAAAACGGACGAAACAGACCTCCTACGGTCGAATTGGGGGTCCTGTTGATCGGGAGGGGTGTGGCGTACCGCAAAACGGATGAAACGGACCTCGTACGGTCGAAACGGGGGTCCTGTTCATCGGGAGGGGTGTGGCATACCACAAAACGGGACTCCACGGGATACTGTTCATCTCCACCGTCGACCTCCTCCAGCCTCCACGGACTCCTGTTCATCCAGCCTCCACCGCGTGCTACTCCATCGGCTACTGTTCAACCACCCCTCCACCGTCTACTGTTCATCGAGCCCTCCACACCACAGGGTCCTGTTCAACCACCCCTCCATGGGCACCCCTCCACCGTCTACTGTTCATCTAGCCCTCCACACCATGGGGTCCGGTTCATCCAGAGGCAACGCCACCGCTCACTGTTCATCCAACCCCCCTGCAACGCTCACTGTTCATCCAATCAACCGGCTTCAGTTAGCAGCAGTAGCGAAGGAATCGCTCGATCGGGTTCAGTTAACAGCCATCGATCAATCACTCGGGTTCAGTAACGCGTAGCCTGCAGTACAATCGCTCGGGTTCAGTTAGAGCCCAACGCCTCGCCCGCCCAGGACCAAAAGCCCATTTTCTGTCATGATTTTTTGTCATAGAAGTAGGAGCCCACCACATCTATGATGATACCGGGTTTTGTCACAATTATCGTCATAGAAGTGTCATATGTATGACAGAATTTTTTTTGTTCGGCCCAAAATGTCACGGATGTGTCTTTTTTTGTAGTGATTGGCTTTTCCTATGGACTCAATGTGATCTTGGATCACTAAATGAAAATGTAGAGTCTTGAACTTCTAAGCTTGAGCCAATCCTTTATCCTTAGCATCTTGAAGGGGTTCCACATCCTCTTGTCCATGCCACTTCATCTATTGAACTTGTTTGAAATATACTAGATGAAAACATTCGTTGAACAAGAGATATGTTGACATTAATTACCAAAACCACCCAGGGAGCATTTGTGCTTTCAATCTCCCCCTTTTTGGTAATTGATGACAACATACATCAAAGCTTTAGATACAGATATAGAGAAAAGCAAATAAAGCTTTGGAAAGACATGCAACATGCATAGGCTCCCCCTACATGTATGCAATCATGTAAATAGGAACGTAGGAGCATGTGAATGCATAATCATGACAGAGCAAGCAATGTGTTGCATGTATCTTGGCTATATACATCAGAGCAAATGATGTGAATATATGAAGTTGTAACTTCATGTTCATGATTCCTTATTGCAAACAATATGCACATTTAGCAAGAGATCTTCATGCACATGAATGTGATGCATATACTTACCTTGTGGTCTTGAGCTGGCTTAGGAAGAGATGAACCTGAGTAAATAGGGTTAGATGAGATACATCTACTAGATAGAGCAAACAAGAGAGCCACAAGAGTACCAAGATTGGGATGACATGTAGAGAGTGAGTACTAGGTACTCTATTGGATATAGACATGTCCCCAGAGGTAAAAGATATGCAATGAATTCAAAGATTCGCTTCCCTAGCAGTCTTTTCCCCCTGAATCTTATATTGGATAATGGGAGAAAATAGGGAAACAAAATCAGAGCAAAACATATCAGATCATAGGACATAACACAAACTAACATGTCTTTCCCCTCTTAAAGATATATGTCTTCTCTCCTCTTGAATACCAAGCATCTAGGGCCTTTGATGTGATTACCTCTCTCCCCCTTCCAATGTGATCGAGCTTTGATATGAGCTCTCTCCCCCCCTTTGACATCAATTTCCAAGAAGGGACCTTCTGGAGTGTGAGTCAAAATAGGTTTGGTCCTTGAGTCACATAACAAAGCAGCATGTAGAATGTGATGCAGGTAGAGGACAAGAATCATCGAGTGGAGCTAGAACAAAAGTGCTGGAACAAGTGGCAAATTTTCTTCTCTGCAGTGAAATCGGTGACACCGAGTTGTATTCTTCGGTAGCACCGAAATGTTTTGGTTTGACCGAGAGTGGCAATCCGGTGTAACCGAGTTCAACACAGAGAGAATGTTTGTTACCTCAGCTCTCTAGGCAAATAAGATCTCACAAATATCTGCAAGGAATTAACAAAAGGATTTTGTATGAATTAGATGGAGGAAATGCAGAACAAAACAAAGAAAAGAAAATCTAGATGAAGTTTTTTTATTATTAAATAAAGGAAGGGGAACAAATATGCAAGGGACAAATGCGAGAACTCAGAGAAACACTAAAGAGCTTCATCTAGAATTGGGCGGCGACAAAGTCACCTATGTTTGAGTATATTGACCGATGAGTCAAGTGAGACCACTTGATCGTAGGTCATACTCATCGTTTAAGCATTTTGATGTATTCACATTTTTCTGAGCTTCTTTGACCCATATGTTGGGGTAAAGCTTCTCTAAGATGGAATAGCATACCTTGGGTGGTGGTGTTGAACTTGATCATGTAGTTGAACTTTTGTGGAGTGCTCAAGGTTGATGTAGGTCATCAATGGTTGGGAGCACCACTTGTAGTTTGAGTTCATCTACCTACATGGGTTAGTCTTGCAAGGAAGAGCACTTGTGTATCCAAAATGACCATCATGAAATTTGATATATAGAATTTGTCAAAGGATATGTTGAGGGGTTTCAAGCTTCCTTGTCTTCAACCACCATGGTGTAGAGACTTGGTGATGTAGAGATTGCTCAAGACGTGAGTGAGTTGCAATCTCATAGATTTAGATTCATCCAAGTTCCTACGAGGATTATATAGCATGCAAGGTTACAAATGTATCCAAGACATATGATTATCATCATAAGACGAGAATCAAGGATTAGTCATAGGCTCACGCCTTGCATGTATCCAAATGGAGTTTCTACTCCAAGTTTGAAGCATCAATGATTTTAAATTCACCTCTCAAACGGCAAAATACTTTCTCATCGAGCGGTTTGGTGAATATATCCGCCAATTGCTTATCGATACGAACATGCTTAAGATCAATGTCTCCTTTAGCAACATGATCTCGAATGAAATGGTGACGAACTTCAATATGCTTAGTTTGAGAATGTTGCACGGGATTGTGAGCAATCTTAATAGCACTCTCATTGTCACAAAGTAAGAACATGTTTCACATTGATCCCATAATCTTTAAGAGTTTGGGTCATCCAAAGTAATTGAGCACAACATGAACCGGTGGCAATGTATTCCGCTTAGGCGGTGGATAATGATGCCGAGTTTTGTTTCTTCGAGGACCAAGACACAAGAGATGTACCAAGAAGTTGAAAAGTACCCGAAGTGGACTCTCTATCAACCTTGTCATCGGCATAGTCCGAGTCGGAGTAGCCAACAAGGTCAAAAGAAGACCTCTTAGGATACCAAATGCCAAAATTTGGTGTATGTATTAAGTATCTCACTATCTTTTTCACAGCCTTAAGATGACATTCTTTGGGGGCCGCTTGATATCGTGCACACATGCACACACTTAGCATAATATCGGGACAAGAGGCACATAGATATAACAATAAACCTTTTGGTCAACCGATTTGCCATCCTTGGTCAAGTCAATATGTCCACTAGTAGGCATGGGGGTTTTCATAACTTTGCTTTCTTGCATGTTGAAATTCTTGAATAAGTCATGGTGTACTTTGTTTGAGAAACAAAGGTGCCTTCCTTAATTTGCCTGATTTGCAAACCAAGAAAGAACTTGAGTTCACTCATCATAGACATCTCAAACTTCTTCGACATTAGCTTCCCAAACTTTTCACAAAAATGAGGGTTAGTCGAACCAAATATGATATCATCAACATAAATTTGGCACAAAAATAATTCACCATTAACCCTTTTAGTAAAAAGAGTAGAATCTATCTTTCCTATCTCAAAGCCTTTCTCAATAAGGAACTTGGTCAAGCATTTGTACCACGCTCTAGGAGCTTGTTTAAGACAATAAAAAGCTTTGTGAAGTTTGTAAACATGGTCAGGTTTCTTAGGATTGACAAAGCTGGGAGGTTGTTTAACATAAACTTCCTCCTCAATTTCACCATTTAGAAAAGCACTTTTAATGTCCATTTGGTACAAGGTAATATCATGGTGATTAGCATAGGCAAGTAAGATGCGGATGGACTCAAGTCTAACAACGGGGACATATGTCTCACCATAGTCCATACCTTCGACTTGAGTGTAGCCTTGGGTGATGAGACGTGTTTTCTTGCAAACATCTTGTCCATCTTCGTCTTGCTTGTTGCGAAACACCCATTTGGTACCGATGATGTTGTGGTTGTTGTCGGGCTTCTCGACCAATGTCCACACTTGGTTTCTCTCAAAGTTGTGTAGCTCTTCATGCATGGAATTTATCCAATCCGGATCTTCCAGTGCTTCTTCAACCTTCATAGGTTCAATGCTAGGGATAAATGAATAATGTTCACAAAAGTTAGCAAAATGAGTTTTAGAGCGAGTGATTCTCCCGGTTTGAATATCGTTGAGGATTTGTTCAACGGGATGGTCTCTTCAGACTCTTGTTTGAACTCGTCAGAGCTTTTGCTTGGGTCGGGGTGGAACATCTTCTTCATCATCTTGTCCTTCTTCTTGGCCTTCTTCATTGTTGACATTCTCATTCTCTTGTCGTGGTGGAGAAGGAGGTTGAAGAGGTTCATCTTGGTGTACGTACTTCCTCGTTTTCTTCATCTTGGTGTGTCCCACTCGTGGATGCTTCCATGTCAACTCTTGGTTCACTTTGTCGTGAGGTAGAAGCTTCCACTTGGACGGACGAGGTACTCTCCTTTACCTCCGTTGGACGGATCTTGCCAATAGACAAGTCTTGGATCGCTTCCGAAGGGTCTTTGTCTCCTACATCAATTGGCAATTGCTCTACTTGCAAGCCGTTAGATTCTTCAAACTTCACATCTATCGCCTCTTCAACCTTTCGGGTGAAATTATTGTAAACACGGTATGTGTGAGAGTTTGAGCCATAACCAAGTAGGAAACCCTCATGAGATTTAGGAGAAAATTTAGAACGACGATGCTTATCAAGAATGTAACACTTTGAGCTGAATTCACGAAAGTATCCAACTTGGGTTTGTTACCGGTGAGGAGCTCGTATGCTGCCTTGCCGAGTAGCTTGTGAAGATGCAAGCGATTTGTTGCATGACAAGCCGTCTCAACCGCTTCTGCCCAAAAGTGTTTTGGAGTCTTGTACTCATCAAGCATCGTTCTTGCCATCTCAATAACAGTCCGATTCTTCCTCTCAAAAACTCCATTTTGTTGAGGTGTGTACGTAGCCGAGAACTCGTGTGAAGTCCCTTCTTTGTCAAGAAAGGTATCCACATGTGCGTTCTTGAACTCCATTCCGTTGTCGCTGTGAACCTTCTTGATCTTCACTTCAAATTGATTTAGGGCCTTCCTAGAGAAGTTCTTGAAGATCTTTTGGACCTGTGATTTATCATCAAGAAAGAACACCCGCGTAAATCTTGAAAAATCGTCAACTATGACTAAACCAAATGAGTTTCCACCAAGACTTTTGTAGGCATTGGGACCAAAGAGATCCATATGAAGAAGCTTGGGCGGTCTTCTCGTGTCACTACAAAAAAATACACTTTCATGATGATACGTGTTTGTCACAGTAGGTCACGTTTTCTGTCATGCATGTACATCCATGAAAACTTTATGATAGAATCAAGATAGTCAGACCTGTGCTATCGTAGAAGTGTTCCATGACATTACCAAAATTATCATCACGGAAGTGTCCACTTCCATGACGATAAATCGCGCATCACAGAAGTGCTTTCGTCAAGGGTGACTGACACGTGGCATCCACGGTAACGAAACATTGTTAAGCTATCGGGTCCAATTTTGGATCCGATAACCCGTTAACAGCCTCGACCAATGGGGATTTTCCACATGTAAAATCATCATTGGTTGGAGGAAACACGTGTCGGCTCACAGTTGGGACAGATGTCATCCACTCATTGGACCCAAAGCATCTATGATATGTCTACACGTGGCATGACCCAATAGAGGCCCATTCCTGTGAAAAGGCCGGCCCGTTTGACTTGGTCAAAAGGTGGTGGGCCGGCCCACGACAAACCTGTTAACAACATGTTTGCATATAGCCCATTTATAGCCCGCTAACCCAGGGCCCATTTACGGCCTATCCGAATTAGGCCCACTAGCGTCATCTGGGCCATCCAATATAATTCCAGCCCGTTTTAACTTCCGGCCCATGTATGGCCCATGACGTCTTTCGGCCCATATGAGGCCCTTAGTAACCCTCGGCCCCTTAACGGCCCGTGGTAAAACTTGCCCGTAATGAACAGTGTATCACTTTATACCCATTAGTGGCCCATTATTCCGTTGGGCCGTTTCCAGCCTATGTTTTCTTTTAGCCTTCTCAGGGCCCATTTATTCTTGGGCTCATTTCCAGCATTAATTTACTTACGGCCCGTTACTATCATTTTCTGCTTGTGGGCCAAATTCAGCCCGTGGTTACAGTCGGCCCATTTGTGGCCCATTAATGTGTTGTGCCGTTTTCATAGCTTCATCAAATACGGTCGATTAACGACGGCCCGTTATGGTCGGACCATGAACGGATGATTTCAACTCTAGCCTATTTACGGCCATAATGTGGTCTGTTATTGGCCCATGTCTGGACAACCGATCATACGGCCCGTAGAAGGCCCATTGATGATATGGCCGGTAGAAGGCCCATTGTGTCTATGGCCCGTATAAGGCCCATTGTTTCTGTGCCCCGTAGAAGGCCCATTGTTTCTACGGCCCTTAGAAGGCCCCTTGTTTCTACAGCCTGTAGGAGGCCCATGTTAACTATAGTAAATATGTAGCCCATGGTTATTGTGGCCTAGTTTTAAAAAATAGGTTATTGCGGCCACTAGCAAACCGTGGAAAAAGAATTGCACTGACTACAAGAAAACAAATAAACAAGACAGTAAGGAAATAAATAAGTAAGCAACTTATGCTAGGCTATCATGGCTATTACACATATTACATCCACTAGGCATCAAAGTTCGCCACCAGTGCAAATATAGTTAACAGTCTAGCAGATAAATGCACCACTAGAAGTTCAGAAGCTTAGTTCATTTGACATGATTGTTATGTTTTCATGTTGTATTGTCCGATGGAGCACCATAACCTTTGCCTTCAGTTCTCCTAGGCTCCTGAAGAACATAGGAAATGTCTGATAGTCTGGTTTCAAAACCATGCATATCTTGACAACATCGAACAATGTCTCTCCCTGTTTCACAAAGGGTCTCTGTTAGGGAATGGACTTGTGTCTGGAGCGCAGATACAACATTGTTTTGAGCTTGCATATCTTGATCATGAGCCAGTTTGGACGAGAGTGCCTTAACAACCAACCCAGTATTACGCAGGAACGTGCTTTTGGCACTGTTAGTGGACAGGTACTGACCCACTGCAGCAAGAGCTGACATTGCAGTTATAGTTGCCTCGCCACCTTCAGAAGGTGGCGGTTCCACCATTTTTCCATAGCTCGTTGAAAAGTTGAGGTTTTACATTAGTAGTACCAGAACAAAAGATATTAAGGAGGCAACAAAACCAAACAAAATGGCTTTGGTCTATATACAGAACTTATTCTGGTGAACCCATGTAAAATATTAGTTGTATTTTATTGCAAAGTACATAATAAAACTAGGTTCCAAACATATGACCATGTACCATTGCTAATGTATTGGCTATTTCTTCACATTGTATTGAGGGCTAAGGATAAATAGACGAAGTTTATAATACGGTAAGCATAGTATGATATCATTCATATCACAAAACAACTGAGAACAGACAAACAGGCAATTGTAACATTGTGTGGGCAAGTCCAGCACGGAACTAGATTACAGGTCAAGATCAAAGGAACATCACTCCTCTCTTTTAAACCTTGTAAGGTGCAATGATACGCTAAGACAATTGTGTATAAAATTGAAAAGAGTAATAGACACTGGCTGCAAACCATGCAATTCAAGGCACAAGTCAGAGTAAGTAGTAGTTAAAAGGCATGAGGATTAAGGACTTACAACAACGACTTTGACTGGTGTAGTCATGCCTTTCTTCTTGCTGGTGTGACAGTCCTTGAAGATTTCCACAGCATTTGGTTCAGGTACTTTTTGGTCCTTGCGGGCTTTCCTCTGCATTTGGAACAAGTCAATATAGATCTGATAATATGGTACAGCGAAAAGAGTGAAACAACAGCTAATTACAAGAGCCTCGCAGTGTGCAATATAGCTACAAGATCCTGTCGTCTGTTGGAATTTCACTTTCGTACAGTTGGCCTTGTTCTTTGAACAGTTCACCTACAAGAAGATAGATTTGTGTGGCACATGCGTAAATAGGACTTCAACATGTGATATGATCACATATATATAATGTACCTGATACTTCGGATCGGACCAGTGTTTAACGAGGCCTCTCCAGTCTTCATCAGATATATTTTCCACTTGAGATGTTTCGGCAAGTTCACTGTTAGCCTTGCCTTCAAAGTGAGTTTTCCTCAAGTTATACTGATACTGTCGCAGAGCAAACTTGAAAACATAGGTGCAAGCTTGTCAGGTTGCATCATCTTGGCTATCCAACTTGAACCTCATCTGTTGAAAATTATCGGAGTCTCATTATCAACAACCTAGAAAGTATTGGACATAGCAAGACGATATTACTAGTTTCCATACATAACCATACTTACAGATAAATGGTCGAGGAAGGTGTTGAACTGGGTTTCGTCTTTGTCATTCCTGTACTGAATCCATGTGGGGAGGATACGTACATGACACCTAACAGCAACCGCTGCCTCTGATACTAACTTGGCTGACTCTGTAGCATCACGTGGCCTTTTTAAACATGCCTCAAAACGGATCTCCATTCTTCCTCCTCTAGATTTAGTTAACCTATCGAGCATTATCCCTGATGTTTGTTTCCTCTTGCACCTAGGTGCTAGTCCAACAACAAACATAGGAAGTGTTAGTGTACATAAAACTATGAGACTACATATAAAGAAGCATGCAACTGTAACTTGACTCCAACAACTACCTTCTTGTTGTTGAATCTCACAAATTTCATCTGATCTTGCCAACTCATCTTGTGTCAAGAGTGCTTCAGATGTAGTGTCAGGTGGCAAGGGAGCTTGGGAACGTGCTGCTAGGTGAGTTGACCAACGACTAAATCGTGCAGCTGGTGATAGTGTGGAAGGTGTTGCAACAACTAGGGTTGTCTCTACTTGTTTGGTGGCAGCTATTTGTTTCTGTTTGGCTTGTTCTACAGATCGTGTAGCATGGGATACCCTGTCGGTACAATTTTTCGTTGGACTTTGACCTTCTATTGCACCATCAGTACCAGCAGAATCTGTAGGATTCTTCTACTTCCCTTTCCCTATCGTTTTGTCTTGCTTCCTCTTTCTTTGTGTCATGTTAACTCAAGCCGACAAGAAAAACCAATAACAATTTAGTTCTTTAGAACAAATTGATGCATGATCCAGACGAACTAAACTTTGATGTTAGACAACCACATGATAGGAGGATGTAATATGTAAGAAAAATAGGACGGCATGAGATAACCAGAACTATGATGTGTAAACTAAGAAGAAGACATTTCACTAAATTAGAAGCAATGCAATGGAAGGTAGACACCATATGAAAGATGTTACAAATATCGCTCTGCCAATTTAACAGTGTCTCATCATAAATGCCGTTTAAACAAATGTGAAGCAGTACAAGAAATAAATTATATGCAAGATGCAAACAACATCATACTATCAAGTTAAAGGTCTCTCGTCATTAGTGCCATTGCATATTCACAGCTTATGATGTGTAAACTAAGGAGAAGGCATTTCAACAAATTAGAAGGAATGAAAGCTAGACACCATATGCAAGATGCAACGAATATCACTCTACCAAGTTAAAACTGTCTCGTCATAAGTGCCATTTCAACAAATTAGTAGTACAAGCTAGAAAAGAATGCGAGATGTAACCTATATCACACTCCAAAGTCAAACGTGTCTTATGATAAGTGATTGTTGCAGGTTACACAACAGTAGTAATTTGGTGTAAGAACATGGTGTGATAGACAGATATTGTATGTTCTAAAAACAGGAACACATGTCTTATTCAAGTATAATGTGTAAAGTAAGCAGATGGAATTCAACAAAATTAGAAGCAATATAAGCTAGACATCACACATAACATGCAACAACATATAACAGTGCCAAGTAAGAGGGAACACCAGTGATGATGCACTAGGGGAGACGTGCTCATCATAAACACAGCTACGTTGAGTGTCTATGCATGTGTTGTCTTGGAAATCATCTTGGGGGGATGGAGGAGTACAAGCTGTAGAGGCCCTCTGTTTGGAAGGAGCACCTTTATCCGCTGCCTTGCTAACTGCCTTCTGCTTTATTGATTTTGAATTGTCAAGTAAAACCGATAAGAAAAAGCAATAAAATTCTCTCTTCAGAACTCATTCATGCATGATACTAACAATCACTACTTTGATGTAAGGCAAACACATGATACCAGGATGGAATATGTATGAAAAACAGGACGGCATGGCATGTTCACAACTGTTTGTGTAAACTAAGCAGAAGCCATTCCAACAAATAAGAAGCAATGCAAGCTACACACCACATGAAAGATGCAACCAATATGACTCTGCCAAGTTAAAAGCGTCCCATCATAAATGGAATTTCAACAAATGAGAAGCAGCGCATGCTATAAATCATATGAAAGATGCAACTAATATCACACTGCATATACTAAAGGTGTCTCGTCATATTGATTGATGCAGGATACAAAAAAACAATAGTTTTATGTAAGGACATGCTTAATAGACAGATGTACTATGTACTAAATACAGAAAGACATGTCACATTAACAGGTATAATGTATAAGCTAAGCAGAATAGCACATGCAGTTTAACCAGATTGGAAGAATTATAATCTAGACACCATATGCAACATGCAACCACATATCACGCTGCCAAGTTAGAGCAAGCACCTGTGATGCTAGTGTAGGGGAAATGTGGTAATCAACTGCAGAGCTATATTCACTATCTTCATCTAGCCTTGCTTTTTCTTGAGAATCATGTCGGGAGGCTGACGTTGCATTCTTTAAATGAGGAGTAGTCCACTTGCCTGACTGCATCATCATAAGTGATTGATGAGGGATACACAAGAACATTAGTTTGATGTAAGAACATGGTTAATACATTGTGTGTACTAGTATGTACCAAAAACAGAAAGGCATATCATATTCAAATGTATAATGTGTAAGCTAAGCAGATGCAATTTAACCAAATTGGAAGCAATACAAGCTAGACATCCGACTAGAGTGGTGAGCATGATCATCTAGGACCTAAGAGCCTGGTGGGAGGCAGGCTGCTTCACAACCATCACGGCTTTTTAGTTGGCTTCCAGGAGATGCCTCTCTTTGCTGGGCTTGTCACTGGCTCGGCCAGTGCCATGACTAGCTATTTGTCTTCTGGTGCCCACGGGATGGTGGTTCATGTAAAAAATATCTTTCCTTATGTTAATAAAGACCGACTTCGGCCTTTCGAATACAAGCTAGACACCATATGGAACATGCAACCACATATGACATCGCGAAGTTAAAGCAATCACCTGGGATGGTGGTTCATTGCGAGCGAGGTCATCAACTCCAGAGCTATGTTTACCGTCTCCATCTGCTGACACTGCACCCTTTATAGCGATGTAACATGACATGCTTACCCGCTTAGAAAGCTGGAGCAACTTTTCTCTTTTCTTTTATGCTTCTCTTGAGGCAGACTCTAAAATACCCTTGCATAAAAACACAATAGTGAGAGTATGGGTGAAGTGTGTGCAGAACTAGTGCACTGTAAAAGTAGCAGATAGCAGGTGGCTGAAAAATAAATGACAGGAGACATATGATAGCTCTACAACATTGCATGGCAAACAAAATTACATTCTACTCCGTATGATTTTGTAATATATGAGCACATGAAATGCAGGTACTCCTCCAGCACACCACCACATGTGGTCATATCAAGATAACATTCGACTGAAAATAAATAGGTCAGTCGATTTTTTTAATGAACCATCCAATCTATAAGGAACGGGCAGATGGCCTTCGTCTACCTCCCGCCAGTCACTGTTGACGATCTTTCTCGAACCGCCAGCGACCACCGGCCCAGACCCCTGCCTCCACCGCTCTGCCCTCCCCTCGACCTCACACCACCGCCGTGCTTGGCAGCACCCCTAGGCCATCCCTTTAATCCCGGCCGACCTCCAGATCGGGCGCTAGTAGCTCTAGGCCCCACACGCCCCTAAGATAAACACTGAGGCGCTACTTCCCCGGCGTAATAGGCAGACTAGCGCCTGTTACGCCGGGGAATTCTTCTGTTAATTGTGAATCAGCTGACCAGGAATTGAAATTCAGGGGGGGACGGACCTCTAGCTAAGGTGAAATTCAGGGGGGTGATGGACCTTGTGCATCGCGAGTTACTAGGAACATCTAGTATCAAGAAGAAGCAGTCAACTAGTGTCTTCTATGGGATTAGTACCGTGCAAGCAGACACGTAAGATTTGCACGAATAAGGGAAGAGGAGTACCCTTATCGGTTGCCAGTATGGTCTCCTCCATATGTCGTCGCGATCTTCTTTTTTCTCCCGGGGGAACTGATGTTTGGAGAACCGTGGATCCTTGGACAAACCCATGGCCAAATTGTTGACCGTGTTCATTGTTGACGAAATCGTTAACTGGTAGCTGCTCGGTTGGCTGGTGAATAGGGGATTAACCGGCTAATCGGCCATTTAATAAATTAATCGAATGATTTATCGATTTATAGGCTACTTGGTGACCCTACGAGTAGGGATTAATCGGCAAGTTAACTGGTTAATCAGATGAATTCTTGAACAAGGACTATATTGCTGTGGCCGTATATCGGCGGAGGGGAAGCAGATCCGAGGCAGCGAAGGACAGCGTAGCAGGAACAGCTCCGGTGCGGTGGAGGGTGGCGATGTTGGAGCGGCAGCGGTGAGGCGCAGGACGGCGTGGTTGAACTGGCTCGAGTACGGACGGCTCGGCCTCGGCTTCAACTAGTAGCCGTGGAGGGCGTTGGAGTTGAGGTTGCGGTGGACAACGACGTCGAGGTATCGGCTCCGATGTGATGGAGGAGGGAAGCGGTTGATGGGTGGGATGGGGTGGCGGATGGAGGACGCCGGGGTTTCGTGGCTGGTGGAGAGGTAGTTTTTGCACCCACGGAGTACGAATGGGGAATCAGACGGGTGGGCGGGGGGAGGGGAGAACCATGTTTCGGTCTGGGACACACTTGTTTTTGGCTTTTTTGAACAGAAGACGGGAAGCGCTTGTTTGAAATTTTGGGGAAAGTACAAACTTTGCCCCCGTCTTAAATTTTGGACCTACTGCTGGTCGGGGGTTGGATGGTAATCCCAGGTGTCCCAAATAGTGAGCGGGAGCGATTTCGGCCGCGCGCATGTGTACTTAGGCGGCCATTGTGTATGAATGTTTTTCGGAGGCGGTTGCGTGGCGCCTAGATGAAGCTACAGACCTACCCCGGTTTAGACCTTTGGACATCGGGCTAGTAGGTTTCACGGGTCGGAGTTATTAGAAAAGTAATTTCCTTGTACTACCAAACATTGGTCTCACACAATTTCGGGCGAGTAGAGGCTCTTTTGGTACTTCGTTCGAAATTTTGAAACACAAGCATTCACGTTTAGAGTACTCTTGAACTATGAGGATTGACCTAAATAGACAACGTTAAGTTTGACCTTGTATGTTTGAAAACCTCATTAAATTATCTGCTTCTTTTTGAAATTTTGACACTTGAAAATCCTATAACTATGATTATTTTGGAATGGAGGCGCTAAATTTGAATCTATTTTGTACACGACTACATATGCTATTATGTACAAAATCAGAGCAAAGATTGGTGCCACCATAATTTAGGTATGATTTACAAATGCCATGATATCAAATTCAAATAATTGAATTGACTTCATGTTGAATTCGATGTTTTTAAACCACCTTAAGTTGAATTCAAATGTATGCTAGTTCATAGGTAGCTATTTATAATGTTCATTGTGTAACTTTCGTATGTATAATGTGCTTTACACACACAACATGAACTATACTCATGTTTATATTCGATTGCTAAAGCGATGCATTTTCTGGAGTTCAAAATACTAACTATGTGGATCAATTGTGTCAAATAATAACATAGACATGCTCAAATTCGATAGAATCTAGATGTCTGATGGATCAATGACCATTCCTTACGCGAATTGCAAATATCATGATCCCATCCTAATATTTGGATACAATTTATATCTTTAATCAATGTGTACAGCAGTATTTTACGTCTAGTTTCACTCTCCACCGGTGGTCTCTCACACATGCTCACACACTCTCTCCCAAGGTGTCTTTCTCGCACACATGCTCTCAATATAACCCTCCCTCCCTCTCGTAACCATTTACGACTGTTTCCACTAACCTTTATCACAAACACTCTTCCTCTCGCAAGCATACACACGCACAATCCTCATCGACCCTTTCTATATACATAGACCTGCCTACGTGTCTCCTGTACGCACATTATCTTTAGTCCTGTGTCTCACGCATTGTCTCGCACCTCTCTTCCTAATCGACGAGTATGATTCTAGCAGAGCATTCTGTAGGATGCCCCTTAAAGTTAGGTTGGATGAATAGTAATATCAGAGATAAAGGGGTTACCTTAGAATTTGTACATATATAGCATTGCATGGTGCCCACAATGATATTTATTCTGCACTGTGAATTTGTATATTTTTATACTATATATAAAGTTAGTCATAATAAAGAGAAACAAAGAGCATCTCTCTCTCCATCGCATACCCCCCTCTAGGCCCCTTTCACGTACGCACACAAACTATCTCCAGGTCCTCTAAAAGTAAGCCCCCAGCACATTCACGCATGTTTCATCTTTCCCTCACGATATATACAGTGACGATCATTATATTTGAAGCGAAAGCACGATACGTGCATTGGACTTCAGAATCCACTCATTACGGTCACCATTTATGTTTTGTGGTTATTATATAGTCACGAGCTCACCGTACAACTCTGTATTTGCTCAAGACACGACTAGTTGACCAGTTAAACGCTCCACGTGGCACCTCTGGTGTTGCATCACATTATCTCACTACCATCAGGCCCACCTGTCGACTTGTATCTACTCTACATCTACACTCTTATAAAATATAAAATACACTCTTATAAAAAACAGAGTTGGTGATGATGGTGTGCATGCCATCCTGCAATATAGGCCGTCCAATTTGACGGATAGGAAAGAAACTATGACAATTTTGCAAAAAGGTACCCACACACCTCTCCACATTTGCAAATAAGGCCTTCCCTCGTTCATCCTTTTCTCTCGAAAGATAAACTAGTCATACAAATGCATATTGATGTTACGTGCAACGCACGGGCATCTTGCTAGTAAGAATGAAAACAAACGACAAAAAAATATTGGATGTTGGTTCGAAGTTATGACCGCAGGCACAGCAGACAAGGTGGCCTTGTATTGGTATGCTGAGCCGTCTGTTTTAACACACATGAGCTGGTGCGGTGATTATACACACACGCACGCATGCACACGAACTGCATGCACGCAACACTCACACGAACACATGCACCCATGCACGCACGCAACACTCACACGTACACACGCAGCCACGAACGCACGCAACACTCACACGCACACACGCACACATGCATGCACACACCAGTACACCACACGACCAACACACACTCTCACGCTCAAGTGCTCAACCTACACGTGCATGCGGACACATCAGGCCCTGACAGACACAGACACAACCAGGTGATTCCCGCGCACGGGTTGGAGTCTTGTCGCGCCTGTGTAAATTTGTGTTTATCTGACCTTTTCCCTATGCGAACTGACATGTGGGACCCACAAGGAACATGGTCGATTTAACTAGTCAACATGGTGCCACGAAGACTATTTGGCCGGTCAACAGAGTGCAATCCGATGCCGAACCGTGAGCAAGTGACCCTATAATCACCGCAAAACGTATATAGTGACCGTAATCAGCTTATTCTGAAGTTCGGTGAATGTATTACACTTTTCTCTCTGTAGGCCCTCCAAAACTACATCTCTACACGTTCTCGCATGTTACATCTAACAACTATGCAATACATCACTACTACTACACTCTAACACAATAAATCATATGTGTTTTTAGTTTTACTAGATATCATATTGTTGCTTAATTATTCAGTTTGCATACATTAAAATTGCCTTTGAAATGTATGGCCAGTATCATATACCACGTGGGAAAAATCCCGCCCTTTCCTGTTTAATCGGGTTTGTATCGATGGTTCGTGCGAAACAGCAAAACTATAGTACTATACAGTACAAGTGACAGTTCACTGGGCCGTTATGTCGTGTACTCCTCCGTTGTAAGAGTGGAGCACTCGCTTTCATAAATCTTCTAGTCCCATTTGCCGACATGTGGGACATCAAGCTACCGGGTCCACGTGTCGTACCAGAATACAGTGCAGAGCAGCCGGGGTGAAGCACCCATTCATGGCGCCGGCGTAGTAATGAGCAATGAGGCATCAAATCACAAAGTTGCACCTTTCCCGCAGTTAAGTTAGAGGGATGAAGTAATAATTCTAAAAAAAGAAGTTGGAGGGATGAAGGAACCATCATTTCACTCGTTGCTGAATCCGCTTCTCCCTCATCTTCTTCAAGTTAACCACGTGTTGCTTCTACCGTTGTTCTGCCTCATGTGGGAAGCGGATCGGCTTGGTAAAGCACTGACACGTGGGACCGCATGTTAGCAAACCGCCAGGACAATGTCCTCTAAAAATAAGAAACCTCCCCCGCCATCCACGCGGCAAAATCACCTCACTTTTACTAATCTTGATTCTATAATTTTTTAGATCAATATAATTGAGATTTGTATACATAGCACATAGGAGCAAAACCAAGTGGTACGTTTAAGGGCATCCACAATGTGTAGCCAAATGTGAAAATAGCTTTTGGCATCGTGGGAACCATTGTGGACGGTGTTTCCAAAGCCAATAGGATGGAACCGAAGCTCCCTGATTGATTGATTGAAGGAATAGAAAAATGCAACGTCTCTCCTCTTTCTCCCATGCTTGGACGCATGTACAGTATAGATCACAGAGTCTACTCCCATGTCCCTTCTATCACAAATCACAAAGCAGTGAGGCGTCAAATCACAAAGCACGGACGAAGCAACCATCATTTCACTCTTCGCTAACTCCGCTTCTCCATCGTCTTCTTCAAGAAACCATCTCACCGCACTAAGCTGGACAGACGACGCTATTGTGTATGAGTAGTACTAGTACATTTACGCGTCCTTTGGTTCAACGGACTTCCTGGATGCGTCTCGGCTTGCAGGCGGCACTTGCGAACGACTTACCGTGGTCTCCTTCAATGGTGTTCTCTAGCGAACGCACTTCGCCAAACCACAACATTCAAGATATCGTTGACGTCACCGCAATGTGGAAGGAAGTCAAATATAGTTACTACCTCCATTTTTTTGTACACAAGGCCAGTATATCAAAATTACAATTTGCAAAAGGACACTAACACTAATCAAGGCAAAATTGATGGGGTTTGCCTCGTAGTAGCAACCAAGGACATTAATATCCCCTGCAT
The DNA here is from genome assembly GCF_003073215.2 of Triticum urartu. Lineage (NCBI taxonomy): Eukaryota > Viridiplantae > Streptophyta > Magnoliopsida > Poales > Poaceae > Triticum > Triticum urartu. Next base: position 489,707,685 of record NC_053023.1, on the reverse strand, counting down.
GCATGCGGAAGTGAGAAGGTTGGTTTGCATAGTGCTGCATTAATCAAGTGACGAGGAGTGAGATGGTTAGCTCTTTGGGCTTTGGAGAAAAATACTCATTAATTGACACGTGAAACGACGATTTGTATTGGCTAATCCCGCGAAGGAAAACCCTACCTTTCTTTTTTAACACTAGTAATCCTAGTACGTAGTACGTACTTATCCTGTTTGGGTCTAGGCCTTGCATTGCCATACTTCGCCACACATTTTTTCCAAGCTTGCCTAAAGTTTTCAAAATTAAAAGGGGGTACACTTGCGCACGGCTGTCCCGGTCGCACCGCACCCTCACACGGTCGCTCTTGCACACCGCGGTCGCACCGCACCCTCACATAGTCGCTCCTGCATGTCGCAAACCCAACCAAGGGAACACACCCTCACTGACACGTGCTGTCGCATGTGAACAAACCAAACTCAGCCATCCCACCACTGACACATAATTTTTGCTCATAGAGTATGTTTATCCATCCACATGTTGGGGAGTATCCGTACGACCCATGCGGTGGTCTGTTAGGGAAGAAGAGGTGAGGAAGAAGGGTTAGGAGACGTAGGATATTCATCCAACCACCTGAAATGGTAGATTGACCCAAGTCAGGCGACATGGAAAAAGATCCATAAAACAACAACATAAAGAAAAACTATCACTGCTCGCGGAACGAGACGGCCTCATCGTCTTTGGCTGCCGGCGTGAACCAGCCGTAGGTGCCGATGTGTGTCTCCGCACCGTGGTTGTCCTCGGCCTCTAGCTACTCGTTCACGTGGAGCGTGTGGGCGCTCTACATGGACGAGAGCACCGCCCGGTTTAAGTCGAGGACGTCCTGTTTCGCCTGCAGGAGGGCCTCGATGGCAGCGGCATCCGCGCGCTCCGCGTCGAGTCGAGCCTCCGCCGCCCAGTTCAAGTCCAGGACGTCCAGTTCTGCCTGTAGGAGGGCCTCGATGAGAGCGGCATCCGCGCGCTTCGCGTCGAGTTGAGCCTCTGCCGCCCGGTTCAAGTACAGGACGTCCGGTTCCGCCTGCAGGAGGGCCTCGATGGCAGCGGCATCCGCGCGCTCCACCTCAAGTTGAGCCTCCGTCGCCCGGTTCACATCCACGACATCCGGTTCCGCCTGCAGGAGAGTCTCGATGGCAGCGGCATGCGAGCGCTCTGCGTTGAGTTGAGCCTCTGCTTCCCGGTCCTCCTTTAGTATCGCCAGGTTGAACCGCTGGTCCTCCTGCACCATGGGGGACTCGGACGCCGACACGAAGTCGACGTCCATCGTCTCATACCCATCGGGGGCCTTCTGCGCCGTGACCTCCGCCATGAACATTGGATCGGCTTCCTCCTCCTCGTAGCTTGGCTCCAGAGAACTCGGGGATTGGCCCGCCGCAAAGCGAGCTTGGGAACAGAGGTCTGTGGCGCCAACCGCTGTCGCGATTTCTGCGTGGCTCTTCGGCGTCAGCATCTTGTAGTACGTGATCTTGCGGCGCACCATGGCTTTCCAGCGAACTAGGGGACGCTTGATGCGGTCTAGGGGATCGAAAGGTGGGGGAAGGGGCTGGAAATTAGGTGTGGTTTTAGGGCAATGGCTAGCGTAGGCCGAGCAGCGAAGGTTCTGGTGTGAATAGTGGTTCCGGTGATGACCGGTCAATCGGTTTTGACTGTACATCGCTCTTGTCGCGTTCGCGTTGCAGCCCGGCACGCTGGACCCTCCACGTCGCTCACCGAATGGAATGCGCTTCGTCTTGCGTTTTTGCTCTCCTGTGGGACCGCAGTTGAGAGCAAACCGACGTCCCTCCCCCCTTCCCGCCCGCGTCATTTATACTACCACTCCCTCCGTTTTATGCGGAGTAAATAAAAATAGAGGGAGTATACTATGGATGAGGATCCCCTGACGTGGCCGAACCCATGGAGTAACTGACATGCGGGGCCTAGAAAGCATGGGGTCCGCCAATAAGTGACCTAAAGGGAGGGTAAAGCAGGGATACCTACATCAAAGGATCCACTTCCACTACTACTCCCTCTTCCATTTACTATACATGGCCTAATGCATTTTTCGAGGCTAACTTTGACCAAATGTTAGAGTAATAATATTTGACATGCAACTTACACAAATCATACGGTCAAATTCGTATGTGAAAGGAGCTTCCAATGATATAATTTTCACATTATACATCTCATGTACTATTAATCTTGTTAATAGTCAAATGCGGTTTTGAAAAACGCATTAGAGCATGGTTAATAATATAGCCAGTCGATGGCTATAAGGAGCTGCCATGTCATCTATAGCCATCATCTATTATATGCACTCATACAGTAGTGTGTGCTATAAGGTTGGCTATTTCCCGCAAAAAATTTTATAAGGTTGGCTATTGTATTAGTACTTTTTCCATCTCCTCTCCATCTCTTTCTTCATATTTATTGTATTTAACTAGGAATGCGTATATAGCTAGGCCCTTGCATGGGAGCTCACTCCCCTTACTTTTTCACATCTCTCTCCTCCACATAGGCCCTATATAAATGGAAGGAGGGAGTACTACTATGAGCACTGCATACTCTAGTACAATTGTTGTCAGTACTCCACTAGTACTATTGGACAGGCAGCTTAAAAAGTTACTATTGGACTGGCTATACGTGGCGAAATCCTAGTAGGAAGAGCATGCACAAGAACAAGCACATTCATGTGGTTGAAGACAAATTGGAAACCATCTCGAGTACAAATCTAGGAGTACGTACGAATCTAACAATTTTGATTGGGCGTTGTTGAATGTTGATACTTTTTTATCAAAGTAGAGATACTTTGACTACACATAAAACTTATATGTAAACTAGAAGGGATAGGAGGGAGTATATTGTACGTTCAAAAATGAGATGAACATTGAATACCCTTTATATATGATTTGCGGTTGTTATTATCACCGGTTCAAAATTTTGAATCCACCTTAGGTATCACACATGCCCCCACTCGTTCTCTCTCGATTTCATCTTGGGGACTAGAGATCAATTGAAAGAAGAATAGGGTGGGTACAATACGTTCGTTTCGCTTATGAACGTACAATATACTCCCTCTGATCCCCACAGACCACCCCCCCCCCCCCCCCCCCCCCCCCCGCGCAGGTCATTTCTATCATAGAAACAGACCAAACCTTTATCTTCTTGCACGACACGCAATTGATCTCTGAACATCAATCGATCTCGTCAACATGTGTCGGGGCATGAACCGAATGGGATATCAAAATTAAGACGCGAAGCGACACGTAGTGGAGGCAAAGTGAAACTTTAAACGAACCATTTGTTTGTATGCATGTCAGACAAATTACAAAACAATGGAAATACAAGCATGGTCTAGGCCCACATGCGAATGATACTCGGCGGAATGTTCAAATGAGTCATGCGGGAGGATGGACTCGACCGGAGGGCGACATGATAGATGAAGAAGAGGGTTGGAGAGGAATGAGAAATAAGCAAACGCCACATGATTATACTTGAACGGCTCAAATAAACAATAAGTTGTCTCGCTTGGCCTACATAGTGAAAGGCCTAATGCGCAATACGGAGCACTGACGCTCAAATATGGCCGGGAAAACAGGGAAACCGACATGTGGGGCACACCTGTCGGGACAACGTAGCGCAGACTAGTCCAATGGAGGAGCTGGCCCACGACCTCCTCGCCACCGACAACCGTTCATGTGGGTCGTCGGGGCCAACAACGTGGCGCAGCTTCAGCACCGCTTCTGGACACGGCGACCGTGGTGAGCGACACGCTCATCATCGCTAGACACGGTCGGTTTCAGTGTGCCGATGGTGGCGTTAGTGCTGTGGAACGACCAACAGTATGTTTGGTTTGTGCCCAAGGTTGCCCCATCAAAGCATTGGGTAGCTAAAATTTTGGTTGCGGTTTTGGTTGCCCATGATTTGGCCGGCATTGGCAAGAAAAATGAACTAGAGTTGGCTAGAGTTCATTGGCATGCCAAAAAATGGCAACCATCCAAACAAAGACCAATCTTTGGGTTACGACCAAAATTTTGGTAAGGTGCACTTTGGCCACAATCCAAACACACCCCAACACCTGGCTCGTCGACGATGCACGGGGCGCCGGGACGTGTCCGCGAAGTGGTGTAGCGCGTTCAACTGCAACCTCAGGACCTGAGACCATGCCGGGTCCTCTTGCTTTTTCAAGACATGCGTCGATCGCATGTGAGCAAAGGTCATCTCCAACGTTCCAACGACCGTAGATGACTACCCTGGCACACCAAAAACCCTCGTCCCTAACGCCGTTGCGTGGTGCGTTCCCTGCCGGTGCCAGCTGCCCGCATTCATGCCATCCGTCTGTATGCCGTCGTTAAGAGGCTCGGTGCCGGAGGAACCAACTCCGGCGACTTAATGACGCACTAGGACGCTTGGCCTCACCGGAATGCGCTACTTAAAGCGGCAATGCCCAGCTAACCTCCACACCATAGCGCATCGTCCTCCTACCTGGTACCACATCCGCCATGACCGCATGTGCGAACGCTCTATGGGAGAGCTTGTGTTTGGGGATGAAGCTCGAGGTCGCCAGACGCGGACGCGACCGCACAAGTAATGGCCACGCTGGCGGCCGACGACGGGAGCACCGTCAGCCATGCGTCCTACTTACCGCCGTCCAACGTCCGGCACCGCCGAGGTCGGGGACTCCTCCGATGATGAGTAGGGCATGGGAGGCGGCAGGGCATGGTGTGCCAACTGGCCGGTCCGTCTCCTGTGTTCTACTTTTCCTCGCCAGACACCGCATCTTCACTTCACGGCTCTTGAACCCTGCCCCCGTACATGGAGGTCGCAGATGGAGGACGTCGGTCGCCGCCGTAGAATAGGTTTAGGGTCAGGTTTCTTTTATTTTTCTGTCCTATTAAAGTTTGAAATGTAATGAAAATCTGCCATGTTTGCACTAATCTCGGCCGGTGTATATGAACTTTCACAATAATATAGTATATTGTAGGAGTACTAGCAAGATGCCCGTGCGTTGCACGGAAGATCAAGATCTTGTGGGAGAAAAGGATCAACGAGGGAAGGCCTTATCTGCAAATGTGGAGAGGAGTGAGGGTAAATTGTCATAGTTTCCTTCCTATCCGTTAGATATAGATCGGACAATGATAACGCACAAGTATACGGGATCGCAACAATTTTCGAGGGTAGTGTATTCAACCCAAATTTATTGATTCAACACAAGGGGATCCAAAGAATATTCTCAAGTATTAGCAACTAAGTTGTCAATTCATCCACACTTGGATAACTTAATATCTGCAACAAAGTATTGAGTAGCAAAGTAGTATGATAGTAATGGTAGCAGTGGCGAAAAGTAACGATAGCAGTATTGTAGTGATTGTAACAATAGCAACGGAAAAGTAACTAAGCGAAGAAAAATGTGTGAAAAGCTCGTAGGTATTGGATCGGTGATGGATAATTATGCCGGATGCGATTATTCATGTACCAGTTATAACTTAGGGTGACACAGAACTAGCTCGAATTCATCAATGTAATGTAGGCATGTATTCCGAATATAGTCATACGTGCTTATGGAAAAGAACTTGCATGACATCTTTTGTCCTACCCTCCTGTGGCAGTGGGGTCCTAGCGGAAACTAAGGGATATTAAGGCCTCCTTTTAATAGAGTACCAGACCAAAGCATTAACACATAGTGAATACATGGACTCCTCAAACTACGGTCATCACCGGGAGTGGTTCCGATTATTGTCACTTCGGGGTTGCCGGATCCTAACACATAGTAGATGACTATAACATGCAATATCGAATCAAGAACACAAATACATTGATGAAAACATAAAGGGTTCAGATCTGAGTTCATGGCACTCGGGCCCTAGTGACAAGCATTAAGCATAGCAAAGTCATAGCAACATCAATCTCCGAACATAGTGGATACTAGGGATCAAACCCTAACAAAACTAACTCGATTACATGATAAATCTCATCCAACCCATCACCATCCAGCAAGCCTACGATGGAATTACTCACGCACGGCAGTGAGCATCATGAAATTGGTGATGGAGGATGGTTGATGATGACGATGGTGACGGATTCCCGTCTCAGGAGCCCCGAACAGACTCCAGATCAGCCCTCCCGTGAGAGTTTAGGGCTTGGCGGCGGCTTCGTATTGTAAAACGCGATGAATCCTTCTCTCTGATTTTTTTCTCCCCGAACGTGAATATGTGGAGTTGGAGTTGAGGTCGGTGGAGCACCAGGGGGCCCACGAGGCAAGGGGCGCGCCTCCCACCCTCGTGGACAGGGTGTGCCCCTGGCCTTGATTCTTTCACTAGTGTTTTTTATATATTCCAAAATAATTCTCCGTTGATTTTTCAGGTCATTCCGAGAACTTTTGTTTATACACAAAAATAACACCATGGCAATTCTGCTGAAAACAACGTCAGTCCGGGTAGTTCCATTCAAATCATGCAAGTTAGAGTCCAAAACAAGGGCAAAAGTGTTTGGAAAAGTAGATACGTTGGAGACGTATCAACTCCACCAAGCTTAAACCTTTGCTTGTCCTAAAACAATTCAGTTGACAAACTGAAAGTGATAAAGAAAAACTTTTACAAACTCTATTTGCTCTTGTTGTTGTAAATATGTAAAGCCAACATTCAAGTTTTCAACAAAGATTATGACTAACCATATTCACAATAACACTTAGGTCTCAAGTTTACTCATATAAATGGCATAATCAACTAGCAAGCAATAATAATAAATTTCGGATGACAACACATTCTCAAAATAATCATAATATGATATAACAAAATGGTATCTCGCTAGCCCTTTCTGAGACCGCAAAACATAAATGCAGAGCACCTTTAAAGATCAAGGACCCAATGTAAACTAATAGTAATGGATGCAAATGACAGCGGTGCTCTCCAACTGGTGCTTTTTAATAAGAGGGTGATGACTCAACATAAAAGTAAATAGATAGCCCCTTCGCAGAGGGAAGAAGAGATTTGTAGAGGTGCCAGAGCTCGATTTTGAAATAGAGATAAATAATATTTTGAGCGGTATACTTTCATTGTCAACATAACAACCAAGAGATGGCGATATCTTCCATGCTACACACATTATAGGCGGTTCCCAAGCAGAATGGTAAAGTTTATACTCCCCCACCACCAACAAGCATCAACCCATGGCTTGCTCGAAACAACGAGTGCCTCCAACTAACAACAGCCCTGGGGGAGTTTTGTTTGCAATTATTTCGATTTGGTTTGCTTAAATCATGGGACTGGGCATCCCGGTGACCAGCCATTTTCTCATGAGTGAGGAGCGGAGTCCACTCCTCTTGACAATAACCCTCCTAACATGGAAGATACAGAAAACCCTAGTTGATACATGAGCTATTCGAGTATACAAAATAGAATTTCATTTGAAGGTTTTGAGTTTGGCACATACAAATTTACTTGGAACGGCATGTAGATACCGCATATAGGAAGGTATAGTGGACTCATATGGAATAACTTTGGAGTTTAAGGGATTGGATGCACAAGCAGTATTCCCGCTTAGTACAAGTGAAGGCTAGCAAAAGACTAGGAAGCGACCAGCTAGAGAGCGACAATAGTCATGAACATGCATTAAAATTAATGAACATTGAGTGCAAGCATGAGTAGGATATAATCCACCATGAACATAAATATTGTGAAGGCTATGTTGATTTGTTTCAACTACATGCGTGAACATGTGCCAAGTCAAGCCACTCAAATCATTCAAAGAAGGATACCACCCTACTATACCACATCACAACCAGTTTAATAGCATGTTGGCACGCAAGATAGACCATTATAAACTCCTAGCTAATTAAGCATCGCATAAGCAACTATGATCTCTAATTTTCATTGCAAACATGTTTATTCATAACAAGCTGAATCAGGAATGATGAACTAATCATATTTACAAAAACAAGAAAGGTCGAGTTCATACCAGCTTCTCTCATTTCAATTAGTCCATCAAATATCGTCAATATTGCCTTTCACTTGCACGACCGAATGATGTGTATAATAATAATAGTGCACGTGCATTGAACTAAGCTGGAATCTGCAAGCAATCAATAAACAGGAGAAGACAAGCCAATATGGGCTCTTGGTTAAATCCACAATAATGCATATAAGAGCCACTTCAACAATTTCATCATGGTCTTCTCCTATCGACCCCAAAAGAAAAGAAATAAAAACTATTTACACGGGAAAGCTCCCAACAAGCAAAAGAGGAACAGGAAATATTTTTGGGTTTTCTTTTTAATTACTACCACTACAGCAAGAAAGTAAACTAGCTAAATGCTATTACTAATTTTTTTTGTTTTTCTTAAAAAATTTCAAACACACAAGAAGAAAGGAGGAAAAAGAAAATAAACTAGCATGGATATTATAATGAAAAAGTATGAACACCGACACCTAGCATGAGTGTGTAAACATAAATGTAATGTCGGTGAGAAATACGTACTCCCCCAAGCTTAGGCTTTTGGCCTAAGTTGGTCTACTGCCACGGCTGGCCTGGCGGATATCCAAAGTTGTAGTTGGGGTCGTACTGAGATGCAGCGGCTATTGCATCGTGGGCTGCAGCTTGGAGGCGAGTTGTTCTCGTCCTCCTCTCATACTCATTTGCCTCCTCCCTGGTTATGAAGTAGGAGAAGGGAGAGCGACGTGATAGGTGCGTCATCTGCCAAAGATTAGTCGATACTGGAGGAACTGATCGTTCCTCTCAACAAACTGATGACGAACCATAGCCTCATAATCTAAGTAAACAGGAGGCAACTCAATATCATGCTCACGTATGGGTATATCAAGAAAAATAGCTAAACGGGTTGCATAAATTCCACCAAAGAAATCGCCATTAATTCTATTATTATGCAACCTACATGCAACAGTGGCTCCCAAATTATAATGTTTATCTCCTAATACAACACTTCTGAGAACACTGAGGTCAAGGACACACATGTGAAATGCTTCATCCTTACCATTTATGCACCTACCTATGAAGAGAGCAAGATAATGTATAGCGGGAAAATGAATGCTCCCTATGGTAGCTTGTGTTATATCTCTAGACTCCCCCATAGTTATACTAGCAAGAAAATCTCTAAACTTAGATTTGCGAGGCTCGCTAGTGCTACCCCATTGTGGAAGTTTACAAGCAGTATTAAAATCCTCTAAGTCCATACTATAAGAATTTTCATAAAGATCAAACAGGACAGTTTGAGAATTGCGTGATGATGAAAATTCAAACCTTCTCACAAAGGAATCAGTGAGATAGTGATACTGGCGGCACTTATCTGCCTCGAAGATCTCAAGATCAGCATTATGCACATATGCATAAATTCCTCCTTGATTTCTGCTCGAACCATAAAGTCCTCTGACGGCCATTCACAAGCCTGTACTTGAGCTTCCCTCGGTGGTTCATCGTCTGCATCGCGTATTACGAGCCTGGGTCCTTGCTTCCTTGAAGGACCACCTTGGTACATTTTCCTAAACATATTTCTTCCTTTGAAAAAAATTCTAAAAATTTTAGTAACTTCAAAATAAAAGTGAACCAAGCTCAACAAAATTGATCGCAACTACTCCCACAAGTGCCTGGAGACTATATCATGTATTAGAACTACTGGGGGCCAAATAAATTTGACATGCCATCTCAAGAACATGGTCACCTAAGAAGCAAAAATTTGCAATGAATAAAGCACTAGAACAAAAACTAATTGGACCGTTGGAGGAGTCACATACCAAGGAACAATCCCCCAAAGCAGTTTTCTGAGAGGTGCTTTGAGCAAGGAGATTGAAAATGGCAGCAAGGTGAGCTAGAACTCGTGCTTGAGCTGGTTGGTGATTTTTTTTGGGAGGAACAAGAAGTGTGTGGTTGCTGGAATAAGTGGAGGGGAGCCACCATGCGCCCATGAGGCAGGGGGCGTGCCCAGGGGGGTGGGCGCGCCCTGGACCCTCGTGGCCAGGTGCTTGCTCCTCGTGATGTTTTCTCAGTGCCAGATATTCTCAAATATTCTAGAAATAATCATATATAAATTTCAATGCATTTGGAGAACTTTTATTTCAAGGTATTTTTTATTGCACAGATAATTCAGAAAATAGTCAAAAAAAACTAATTTTACTTTATTTCAACTAAATAACAGAAAGTAAAAGGAGGGTACAGAGAGTTGTGCTTTCTAACTTCAAACATCTCATGCTCATCAAAAGGAATCCACTAACAAGGTTGATCAAGTCTTGTTAACAAACTCATTCCGAATTGCATGAAACCGGAGAATTTTCGAATAGCACTAAGTTACCTCAACGGGGATATGCATGTCCCCAATAATAATAATATCATATCTCTTTTTGACAGTAGGAAGAGGAAACTCAAAACCTCCAAAAATAATTGATGGAATTTTTCCAATGGAGTTTATACTATGAACTTGAGGTTGTTTCCTCGGAAAGTGTACCCTATGCTCGCCATTAACATGAAAAGTGACATTGCCTTTGTTGCAATCAATAACAGCCCCTGCAGTATTCAAAAAGGGTCTTCCAAGAATAATAGACATGCTATCGTCCTCGGGAATATCAAGAATAACAAAGTTTGTTAAAATAGTAACATTTGCAACCACAACAGGCACATCCTCACAAATGCCGACAGGTATAGCAGTTGATTTATCGGCCATTTGCAAAGATATTTCAGTAGGTGTCAACTTAATCAAATCAATTCTATGATATAAAGAGAGAGGCATAACACTAACACCGGCTCCAAGATCACATAAGGCAGTTTTAACATAGTTTCTTTTAATGGAGCATGGTATAGTGGGTACTCCCGGATCTCCTAGTTTCTTAGGTATTCCACCCAAGTATAATTAGAAAGCATGGTGGAAATTTCAGCTTTCGGTATCTTTCTTTTATTAGTAACAATTTCTTTCATATACTTAGCATAAGGATTTATTTTGAGCATATCAGTTAATCGCATACGCAGGAAGATGGGTCTAATCATTTCAGCAAAGCGCTCAAAATCCTCATCATCCTTTTTCTTGGATGGTTTAGGAGCAAAAAGGCATGGGTTTCTAAACCCATGGCTCTCTTTCCTTACCGTTCTTCCTAGAAACAAAGTCTCTCTTATCATAATGTTGATTCTTTGATTATGGGTTATCAAGATCAACAACAGGTTCAATCTCTACATCATTATAATTGCTAGGTTGAGCATCAACATGAACATCATCATTAATATTATCACTAGGTTCATGTTCATTAATAGATTGTGTTTCAGCATCAGAAATAGAAATATCATTGGGATTCTCAGGTGTGTCAACAATAGGTTCACTAGAAGCAGGCAAAGTCCTATCATTTTTCTTTTTCTTCCTTTTAGAAGGACTAGTTGCATCAACATTATTTGTCTGAGAATCCTGCACAATTCTCTTAGGGTGGCCCTCAGGATACAAAGGTTCCTGAGACACTTTACCTCCCCTAGTTGCAACTCTAACAACATAGTCATTATTCTTACTATTTAATTCATTGAGCAAATCATTCTGAGCTTTAAGTACTTGTTCTACTTGAGTGGTAACCATAGAAGCATGTTTACTAATGAGTTTAAGTTCACCTTTAACTCAAGACATAATCACTCAAGTGTTCAATCATATAAGCATTACGTTTTAATTCTCTACCAAAATAAGCATTGAAGTTTTCTTGCTTAACCATAAAATCATCAGACTCATCCAAACATTGGCTAGCAAGTTTAGTAGGAGGGATTTCAGCTTTATCATATCTATAAAGAGAATTTACCTTTACTACCTGTGTCGGGTTATCAAGACCATGAATCTCTTCAATAGGTGATGAATTAAGACCATGTATTTCTTCAACTATAGGTAAATTCTTAACATCTTCAGCTTTTATACCTTTTTCTTTCATAGATTTCTTTGCTTCTTGCATATCTTCAGGACTGAGAAATAGGACACCCCTTTTCTTCGGAGTTGGCTTAGGAGTTGGTTCAGGAAGTGTCCAGTTATTTCCATTAGTTAATATATTATTCAATAGAATTTCAGCTTCATCAGCTATTCTATCCCTGAAAACACAACCAGCACAACTATCCAGCTGGTCTCTGGAAGCATTGGTTAGTCCATTATAAAAGATATTAAGTATTTCATCTTTCTTAAGAGGATGATCAGGCAAAGCATTAAGTAATTGGAGAAGCCTCCCCCAAGCTTGTGGGAGACTCTCTTCTTCAATTTGCAAAAAATTATATATTTCCCTTAAAGCAGCTTGTTTCTTATGAGCAGGGAAATATTTAGCAGAGCAGTAATAAATCATATCCTGGGGACTATGCACACAACTAGGGTCAATAGAGTTAAACCATATCTTAGCATCACCCTTTAATGAGAACCGAAATAATTTAAGGATATAATAGTAGCGGGTTTTCTCATCAATACTGAACAGGGTGGCTATATCATTTAATTTAGTAAGATGTGCCACAACAGTTTCAGATTCATAACCATAGAAATGATCAGATTCAACCAAAGTAATTATCTCAGGATCAATAGAGAAATCATAATCCTTATCAGTAACAAAGATAGGTGAAGTAGCATAAGAAGGGTCATATTTCATTCCAGCATTCGAAGATTTTTCTTTCAGCTTAGCTAATAATTTTTTAAGATCACTCCTATCATTGCAAGCAAGAAAGTCTCTAGCAGTTTCTTCATCTAGAACATAACCCTCAGGCACAACAGACAATTCATATCTAGGGGGAGAATTTTCATCATCACATTCATCAATATTATCAGTTTCAATAATTTCATCCTCTCTAGCCCTAGCAAGTTGTTTATCAAGAAATTCACCTAGTGGCACAATAGTATCGAGCATAGAAGTAGTTTCATCATAAGTATCATGCATAGCAGAAGTGACATCATCAATAACATGCAACATATCAGAATTAATAGTAGAAGCAGGTTTAGTTGTCGCAAGTTTACTCAAAACAGAAGGTGAATCAAATGCAGAGCTAGATGGCAGTTCCTTACCTCCCCTCGTAGTTGAGGGATAAATTTTAGTTTTCATGTCTTTCAAGTTCCTCAAAGTGACCAGCAGATATAAATCCCAAGTGACTCAAAGAATAGAGCTATGTTCCCCGGCAACGGCGCCAGAAAATAGTCTTGATAACCCACAAGTATATGGGGATCGCAACAGTTTTCGAGGGTAGAGTATTCAACCCAAATTTATTGATTCGACACAAGGGGAGCCAAAGAATATTCTCAAGTATTAGCAACTGAGTTGTCAATTCATCCACACCTGGATAACTTAATATCTGTAGCAAAGTATTTAGTAGCAAAGTAGTATGATAGTAATGGTAGCAGTGGCAAAAAGTAACGATAGCAGTATTGTACTGATTGTAACAATAGCAACGGAAAAGTAACTAAGCGAAGAACAATATGTGAAAAGCTCGTAGGCATTGGATCAGTGATGGATAATTATGCCGGATGCGATTATTCATGTAACAGTTATAACTTAGGGTGACACAGAACTAGCTCGAATTCATCAATGTAATGTAGGCATGTATTCCGAATATAGTCATACGTGCTTATGGAAAAGAACTTGCATGACATCTTTTGTCCTACCCTCCCGTGGCAGCGGGGTCCTAGCGGAAACTAAGGGATCTTAAGGCCTCCTTTTAATAGATTACCGGACCAAAACATTAACACATAGTGAATACATGGACTCCTCAAACTACGGTCATCACCGGGAGTGGTCCCGACTATTGTCACTTCGGGGTTGCCGGATCATAAAACATAGTAGGTGACTAACTTGCAATATCGGATCAAGAACACAAATATATTGATGAAAACATAAAGGGTTCAGATCTGAGTTCATGGCACTCGGGCCCTAGTGACAAGCATTAAGCATAGCAAAGTCATAGCAACATCAATCTCAGAACATAGTGGATACTAGGGATCAAACCCTAACAAAACTAACACGATTACATGATAAATCTCATCCAACACATCACCGTCCACCAAGCCTACGATGGAATTAACTCACGCACGGTGGTGAGCATCATGAAATTGGTGGTGGAATTCCCCTCTCCGGAGCCCCGAATAGACTCCACATCAGCCCTCCCGAGAGTGTTTAGGGCTTGGCGGAGGCTCCGTATCGTAAAACACGTTGAATCCTTCTCTATGATTTTTTTCTCCCCGAACGTGAATATATGGAGTTGGAGTTGAGGTCGATGGAGCACCAGGGGGGCCACGAGGCAGGGGGCGCGCCCAGGGGGGCAGGCACGCCTCCCACCCTCGTGGACTGGGTGTGGGCCCCCTGGCCTTGATTCTTTTGCCAGTATTTTTATATATTCCAAAATAATTCTCCATTGATTTTCTGGTCATTCCGAAAACTTTTGCTTCTGCACAAAAATATCACCATGGCAATTCTGCTGAAAACAGTGTCAGTCCGGGTTAGTTCCATTCAAATCATGCAAGTTAGAGTCCAAAAGAAGGGCAAAAGTGTTTGGAAAAGTAGATACGTTGGAGAAGTATCAGACGGCCTATATTGTAGTATGACAGGCACACCATCATCACCAACTCTGCTTTTTATTGAACCGAGACAAAGCTAACATGCGAAGTAAAATAAACACATAGGGTCTATACAGACACAATTTATCTTAGGCACTCCAATAGTACGTCCACTACACATTCATGCATTTCACATATTTCTATATCTACGGGAACCTACAAAAGGGTTAACGTAAATTGCCTCTCTCTTTCCTCCCCTGATTTTCATGGTGGTGGGCCCCTCCCTCCCCCCAATCTACAATCAATAGCTCACACGTTTCACATTATGTTAATTACATAACTGGGATTACGTAGGTGAAGCGTTACTCGTCCTAAAAAACCCAACTAAGCCAACCTCCCAGCATATCGCGCGGGAAAAGACCCGGCCGCGCCGTTTTAGTCGGGGTTACCGGATTACTGGTAGTAGTATCGATGGATCGCGCGAAGCAACATGTTTTTTTGAGGGGGCAACGCACCTAGTTTAAAAGGAAAAAGGGCGGTACACTCATAGCACCCCTGTCGCGGTTGCATTGCACCCCACACACGTTCGGTCCTGCACACGGCTCACGCAAACGGAACGCGCTTCGGCTTGCCTCTTCACTGACACGTGGGACTGCACTTGGAGAAACCGACCATGCACCAAACTGCCCCCACCCATCGCGCGAAAATCCTCCCCCCCACTCAAAAAATCGTCCCAAATCCTAGATTCAACCGCCCTTCGGCCAACTAGCCAATAATATTCCCCAAACCCCCTCCCCCCGTCCCCCTCCACTCCATTCGCTCTGCCAAATCCGCCCTCCCCGCAGCGCCGATATGTCGGCGCCACAGTTCGTCGAGGGGGGACGCACGGTGATCCTCTCGCTCCCATAGTGCGCTCTCATAGACTGTCGTCCTCTAGCCGCGCCGCCACTGCTGGCGACATTCTTGTAGAGGCGCACGGCGGTCAGCGCCGCCATCGCTGGCGACGTTCGTGTGGTGACGCACGATGGTCAGCTTCTGCCACGGTATGCGCATTCTAGACTGAGGCCCCATGCATGTCGGTGTAGTGCTGAATGTTAGCTGATAGACGCTGTCAATCTCACTGTTTGCCAAAGTAGTTTACAGTCAATATGCTCTGCTTAAGAAGCTTCCTTGCTCTGTTCTGCACTTAATCTGCTTAGCTGAGATGGCATGCCAAGGCCGATTAGTTGCTAAAATATCCTGCCATATATTTATTGGACGTAGATTGCCATGGTCTAGTAGCCAATCTGTTAGGTGAAATAGCTCTACACCATTTTATACTCGATGTTTGTTGTTGGATGGCCTTCGATAGTTCGGTGGCTGTGTGCTCGGCCTCATTGCCTGCTGAAACAGCCTGCCATAATTTAGCACTCAAATCTGTTTGCTGAATTAGCTTTACATATATTTCATTACTTAGATCTGCTCGTCCAAATATCTTGCCAGAGCTTTAGATATTGACCTAGGTATTTTTTTCCTGGACTTCATAAAAAAAGCATATATGTTTTTCCTATAATATCTAGTAGAATAACTAATTTATATGTCTAACAGATGGACATGACTTGGATAACTTCTGCTCGAAGATTCTCCGCTGAATATGTCGAGGGGGTTGAAACCTTCATGAACTTTATCAGAGCTGAGTACGGTGGTCCGAAATCAAATGTGCTCTGTCCATGTAGCAGTTGTATGACTTCAGTTACAAGACCCCAGTCAACTGTGCAAAATCATCTACACTTGTATGGGATGTCGGTCACATATACTAGGTGGGTTCATCATGGTAATGTTGTGAACGTCAATGTTATTAACTACGTGGAAGCAGCAGATCACCATCTTGATCTGCCTAATGCTTAGGTGGCAGAGGAGGAGGAGGAGGTGGTGGTGGCGGAGCCAGTGAGTTTGACCAACATTGAAACAATGCTACGAAATGCTCGTGCATTCCGTAAACTTTCACCTGCAGAAGAAAAACGGTGGGGCCGCATGTTGGAACAATGCATCGTGGCTGTCACCCTAGGAAATAAGCTGTCAGTATTCTCAGCCATGGTCACCTTTCTTCAGGTCAAGACATCTGAGTGGATGACCAACAAATCATTTGATGCTATGTTGGCTGCTTTCCGCAAAGCTTTCCCAGATGCGTCTGAGCTACCACACACCTACAGTAACATGAAGAATTTCCTTCGTGCTGTTTGAATTGGATATGATATGATCCATGTTTGTAAGAATAATTGTGTTCTGTTCCGGAAGGATTGTGCCAACTTAAGTGAATGCCCGAAATGCAAATCATCAAGATGGAAAGATGGCGATGTTGTGAAGAGGATTCCTCATAATGTTTTGAGACATTTTCCAATTATACCAAGATTACAGAGGTTGTTTCATGATGCTGAAACAAGAGTGGATGTATTGTGGCATTCTAGGAACCAGGAGTACAGAGATCATAATGTAATGAGCCATCCATCACATGGTAGTGAGTGGAAAAGCTTCAATTAGAAACACGAAAAGTTTGCTGCTGACCCGAGAAACATTAGACTTGGCATAGCTTCAGATGGATTTAACCCATTTGGCCACCAGAGCGCCACAT
Organism: Triticum urartu; assembly: GCF_003073215.2. Classification (NCBI taxonomy): domain Eukaryota; kingdom Viridiplantae; phylum Streptophyta; class Magnoliopsida; order Poales; family Poaceae; genus Triticum; species Triticum urartu. The sequence goes on along the minus strand of NC_053023.1, from coordinate 489,690,585 downwards.
ATAGCATGTGGCCAGTGCTTGTTATCCCTTACAACATGCCTCCAAATGTCTGCACCAAAGAATCAAACTACATGCTGGCCTTGCTCATCCCATGTACAAAAAGTCCTGGAAAGGATTTTGATTTGTTCATGGAGCCTCTTGTGAAGGAACTTCAACAACTATGGAGGGGTGTTCTCACTCGAGACCTATATAGCAGCCCACCAGCTGATTTCTTTCCGCGTGCTGTTATAATTTGGTGCATCCATGATTATCCATCTTTGGGCACTATGTCAGGGCAAACAACACATGGTTACAATGCATGTGTTCGCTGTGATAGGAATCCGCTGTCATACGCAATACTTAGCAAGATCTGTTACATTGGACACCATTGTTTTCTTGCCAAGGACAAGCCGCATCCTAGAAAATACCGAAGACACGTGTTCAATGCAAGGCATGAAAACCGTGATGCGCCAAAGAGGCTCACCGCCTATGAGTTGCAAGTGTAATTAGAGAAGTTCAGGCATATTAAACCAGGAAACCATCCTGGGAATGGTAGCAGGAAAAGGAAGCGTGGCAGGGCAGAAGAGAGATTATTGTTTACCCGCAGGTCCACTTTGTGCGACTTGGAGTATTGGAAAGATTTGGATCTGCGGCATAATCTTGATGTGATGCACATCGTGAAAAATATATGTGACAGCATTATCGGCATACTTCTTAATATTGAAGGCAAGACGAAAGATACCTTAAAATCTAGGATTGATTTGACACACCTGGGTATCAGACAGGATTTGCAGGTGCAAGATGAAGGTAAACCACGGGATATGGCACCAGCTATGTACATCTTGGACAATGTAAAAAGAAAAGAATTATGCGAGGTCCTATCACGTGTGAGATTCCCACATGGATTTCCTTCCAACCCTAAAAGGAGAGTCAGTGCAGATGGAAACAAGGTACAAGGGTTGAAAACTCACGACTGCCACGTCCTACTTCAAAGGGTTTTACCTGTTATCCTTAGAGGATTGGGCCGCCCTGACTTATACAGAGCAGTTGCAGAGTTGGGACAATTCTTCAGGGAATTCTGCAGTAGAAATATCAGGATAGATGCTTTGGAGCGTCTTAGAGACAAGATACCAACTATCATATGCGACCTTGAGAAGATATATCCTCCAGCCTTCTTTGATGTGATGGTGCATTTGGCTGTTCATCTACCTGATGAGGCACTACTTAGAGGTCCAGTACAGTATGGTTGGATGTACCCTATTGAAAGGCGGCTAGGCACTTTCAAGGGCTATGTTAGGAACAGAGCTAGACCCAAGGGTTCCATTGCAGAGGCCTACATTGCTATAGAAGCGTTGATATTCTGCTCAAAATATATTGAAACAGCTGATCTGCTTAGCAAAGAGGTGGATGAAGACAATCCCGGGCTCAATGTTTTTGATTATTCTGTTCGAGTTACAGGGAAGAGTCGGAAAGAGGACAAACCTAAAGATTTGGACAAAATGGTTTGGTATGTGTTGAATAACTGTCCTGAGATACCACCTTATATCAATTAAGTGCTAAGTACTACAGCTTATACATCGTAATCTACTAAACTTGCAGCACATTCTTATATATTTAGATGTTTGACGTGATCACTATGTTGTGCAACATCTACAAAAAGGAGTTACTACCGCAAAATCCAATAAACATTGACAAACTGGTTATGGCAGGATTTGCGAAATGGTTCAAGAGACATGTAAGCTTTTGAATTGCACTGTCAGTTTTTTTAATATATTGAGTACATAAGATGATCAGCTTGTCTATTTTCTAACCATAGGTTAAGAAGATGCGGGAGGATGGGCAGGCAGTTGATGATGCCCTTTACTCACTAGCAATGGGTCCTGATACTCGGGTAAGACATTATGAATCTTGCATTGTTGGAGATGTGCGCTACAACACCCTTGCAAGAGACAAAGGCAGGAAGACACAAAACAGTGCCATCATGAGCACGGATACGTATGACAAAGAGACAACTGAAATGTATGCTAACATAACAAACATTGTTTAGTTGCAGTATATCTCCAGTTTCGAGGATCATCGGTGTGTGGTTCTGTTGTGCTATCGTTGGTATAACCTGTTTTCCAGGATCGCAAAACCCAGAGCTGATGATTATTTCAAATCCATCAATGTCAAGGCGGTGTACCACACCAACAAGCCTTTTATTTTGGCAAATCAAGCAGCACATATATTTTTCTTGGAAGACACATTTGCACGTAGCGATGACTGGCGAGTATTGCAAAGCTTTGAGGAGAGGAATTTGTTTAATGAAGTTGCACAACAAGATGATGCTTACACTGCTCCTGATGTACAAGATAACACAGATGTTCCTAATATCTTTGAGAACCATCACGTCAATGACGCCGGCGAAAGGATTTCCTGTCGTGCTGTGGACATACAAGAGTTCATCAAGAAGAAGCCAACGTTCGAGGATGTTGAGGACGAAGAAGAAGATGACACCGTGAGGAATTATGATTCAGACTAATACACATGGCGAAGATGTTGACGCTGCCGCTGCGGATGATGATTACATTGCTTTTGTCGTATTTTCCTGTCAAAAGACATTTTTTATCTACTATCTGAAATTGTGTTTCCTATGACAACTGAAACCTGATGAACATGTTGTTTAGTATTTTCCTGTGAGAATATCACTTGTTATGTATGCTGATTTGTGTTTGATGATTGTATGACGACTAAAACATGATGACATTGTTGTTTAGTTATACTCATATTTGGCTATGAAACTTGAATTTGATGACATAGTTTGTTGTCGGAATGCAATTTGCTCGACGTCTTTGAATGAGAACAAAGATGACCTGACAGGGCCTCTGCTAATTTATTTATTTATTACCAAAAGGGCCTCTGCTATTTATTTATTTATTTATGAGAAAAAGGGGATACCCCCTGATTTCCGTTAATAGAAATCATTAGATGTTCACAACACTGCGCCCAGCCTGCTACATAGGTTTCATTCATTACTAGTTTCAGCAAAGTGCTCATGTCATAGCCACTGAATACATCACAAGTGCTACATACACTGCAAATAAAGAGACAATCATCCTACAAAGCACATCGATTTTGCCCATTATCTTCACAAGCTCTTTCATCTCCTCATTGCTGTCAAGGCCGTTCAGCAGCTATTGCTTGGCCATGATCAGAGGAACTGCATCTTTAACCTTCTGCTCTGCATCTTCCTCTTCTGTCGTTCCTTTAGTTACTTGTCCAACACCCCAACCTGCTGGTATTGGGATTCCTCGGCTAACCAAATAATCAGCGTAGTTGCACTCCCCCATATAAGCAACTTCCCATAAATACAAATCACATGAATCTTCCCTTTTCCGCACGAATCAAATTGGAAGAACATCAACCAAACTATTAAAAAATCAACAACTAAAAGCAGCAGAACAACACTTAAACATATTATTATCCCATGATTCGGTCATTTGTAGAAGACTTGGCCAGGGTTAAGGATTGTGATTGAGACGTGATGGATGACTCTGCGTGATTTGCAGCAGTGGCACCACACCAACGGAAGCGGGTTGCGATGAGCAACCGGCTGCAGTGCGCGTGCCAGCGGGGGTGTGATGAGACCCACATGCGATGGTACGGGTGGCGACCTGGCGCATATTTGGTTGTTGCCTGCTGAAGAGCAGGTGGACGAGCAGCCAGCGGACATGGTTGCTGCGGCCACATCTTCTGATGCTTGGTAGAGTAAGTAGAGAAGAGGAGAAGCGAACGTTCGATATGTCAGTTTCATTACTTGCAGAGTAGCATAGCACCATATATAGTCATAGTCTAGGTTTGGATTTGAACCAGCTATAGGAGCACGTCTCTCTTTTTTCTAAAACTCAACAACGTCTCTTTACTGGTACACTAGCTTGTTCTGTACGCCTTCTCAAGTCTTTGATTCCTCCACCTGACATCTGGGACCCACCGGAAGGGCCTCTATATTTCGCGAAAAACGTGCCCCCCGCTGACAGGTCCGACCCACCAACTATCTTCGCAAGCAAGGAAGTGCCTCCTTATTATGCACAAAAAATGAATACTCCCCCTGCCAACTAGAACCCAGCATAGTGGGAGGCTGACTTGTGGGCCTACCAAGTTGACGGGGACGGAGGGCTTGTCAATTTAGTCAATATGAACGATTCTAGCTCCAGTTACCTTACGATGTTCATCCAACGGTCGTAGTGCTTCTTCAACCTCTGGTCTTCTTGCTCTAGCCGCCCAAACCAGCGCCGGTCGTGCCGCGTGCTCCTGCCTCCGTTGGCCGGCTGTGATGTCGTAGAGGCCTCACCGCCCCCTACTACTCCCATCGCTGGCCGAGGTATCCCTCTACTCACCCACACCCCCTGTTATTCTGCGGCGACGGCAGCCTCACACCGCAGCTGAACCAATGAACCCTCGTACTCCTCTCCGTGTGGGCATCCACTGCCATGTCTTCCCCGGCTCCGCGTCGTCCCCTTCTCAGGCCTCGTCGTCGTCCACCGCTTTGGTGCTCTCGGTGCGGCATGGTCAATGTGGTCAACGACCGACTTCCATCGGAAGAGTACTGTATGTGGAGAGGCTGACAGTTGGGTCCACGGCCGCAGCTGGGTCCACGGCCACAACCCAGTTTTTTTGTGATTTGCCAGGCCTATTGGGCTGCAAATCTTTCAAGACGAGGAGAGCTTCATTCGGCTGGCCGGGAAATGGCCTATCAGTAATGAGAAATGGGTTGTACATTTTTAAAACACATCAAACCGACAATTAGTTTCAAATTTCTTTTTTTCATTTTGAGATTTTAAATTGCATTGATTTTTATGAGTGGACATTTTTTTGGATTTTATATTGATATACACTTATTTTTAAAATCAGTTTGAATGTGACTCGAAATTTCGGGATTAAAAACAGTTCGGACCGCACCGAAATATGCAAAATTTCGTACAATTTTTTAACAGTGGCCACAATATGGGCTATAATGCTAACAAAAAGAATATGGGCTCCAAAAAAACCTTAAGAATCAGGAAATGGGCTGTAAATTATTAGAAATAATGGCAGATGGGTTGTATGTTGTTTTCCACAGATTTGAGGCTTTCCTAAAAAAGGTTGACGCACAAGCAATGACTGTTGGATGTCCATCCAATGACCGTCGTGCTTCTTCAATCTCTGCTCTTCCTGCTCCAGTCGCTCAAACAAGCGCCGGCTGGACTGCCTGCTCCCTCCTCCCCACGGCCGGCTGTGCTGCCGCGCAAGCCTCACCGCCCCACCGTACTCCCATCGCTGGCCTAGCCATCCCTCTACTCACCCACACCTGCTGTTATTCTTCGGTGACGGCAGACGAACCAGTAAACCCTCGTACAGTCGTACTCCCCTCCACGTGGGAAACAATTGTCGAGTCTTCCCTGCCTCTGTGTCGTTCCCTTCCTAGGCCTCTCCATCGTCCACCGCCCTGGTGCTCTCGGCGCGGCCTGGTCAAACGTGGTCAACGACCGACATGCATCTGAAGTGGACTGTATGTGGAGAGGCTGACAGCTGGGTCCACGGCCGCACGGAAGGAAATGCCTCCTTATTACATGCAAAATAATGATTCCTCCACCTGACATCTGGGACCCACCGAAAGGGCCTCTGTATTTCGTGAAAAAAATGTTACCGCCGTTGACAGCTCGGACCCACCAGCTTTATCTTTGCATGCAAGGAAGTGCCTCCTTATTACGCACAAAAGATGAATACTCCCCCTTCTAGCTGGGACCCAGTATAGTGGCAGGCTGACTTGTGGGCCTACTAAGTTGACAGGGACGGAGGGCTTTGTCAACTTAGTCAATATGCACGATTCTAGCTCCAGTGATCGTACGATGTCCATCCAATGGCCGTAGTGCTTCTTCAACCTCTGGTCTTCTTGCTCCAGCCGCCCAAACCAGCGTCGGTCGTGCCTCGTGCTCCTGCTTCCCGTGGGCGGCTGCGGTGCCGCGGAAGCCTCACCGCCCCCTACTACTCCCACCGCTGGCCAGGCCATCCCTCTACTCACCCACACCCCCTGTTATTGTACGGTGACGACAGCCTCACACCGCACCCGAACCAGTGAATCCTCGTACTCCTCTTCGCGCGGGCATCCACTGCCACGTCTTCCCTGGCTCCGCGTCGTCCCCTTCCTAGGCCTCACCGTCGTCCATTGCCTTGTGCTCTCGGCGCGGCGTGGTCAATGTGGTTAATGAACGACTTCCATCAGAAGAGTACTGTACGTGGAAAGGCTGACAGCTGGGTCCACGACCGCACGCAAGGAAATGCCTCCTTATTACGCGCAAAATAATGATTCGTCCACCTGACATCTGCGACCCACCAAAAGGGCCTCTGTATTTCGCGAAAAAATGTTACCGCCGCTGACAGCTCGGATGCACTAGCTATATTTTCGCACGCAAGGAAGTGCCTCCTTATTATGCACAAAAAATGAATACTCCCCCTGCTAGCTGGGACCTAGTATAGTGGTAGGCTGACTTGTGGGCCTACTAAGTTGACGGGGACGGAGGGCTTTGTCAACTTTGTCAATATGCACGATTCTAGCTCCAGTGACCGTACGATGTCCATCCAACGGCCGTAGTGCTTCTTCAACCTTTGGTCTTCTTGCTCCAGCCACCCAAACTAGCGCCGGTCGTGCCTCGTGCTCCTGCCTCCCGTGACCGGCTGCGGTGCCGTGGAGGCCTCATCGCCCCCTACTACTCCCACCGCTGGCCAGGCCATCCCTCTACTCACCCACACCCCTTGTTATTCTGCGGCGACGGCAGCCTCACACCGCAGCAAACCAGTGAACTCTCATACTCCTCTATGCGCGGGCATCCACTGTTGCGTCTTCCCCGGCTCCGCGTCGTCCCCTTCCTAGGCCTCGTCGTCGTCCATCGCCCCTGTGCTCTTGACACGGTGTGGTCAACATGGTCAAGGAACGGCTTCCATCGGACGTGGAATGTACGTGGAGAGGCTAACAGCTGGGTCCACGGCCACAGCAAGGAAGTGCCTCCTTATTACGCGCAAAATAATTATTCCTCCTCCTGACAACGGGGACCCACCGGACGGGCCACCGTATTTCGTGAAAGAAACGTTTCCCCCTGACTGCGGGGACCCACCAGCTACATTTTCGCATGCAAGGAAGTGCGTCCGGGCAAAAAAAACGATTCGCCACCCTGACTGTTGGGACCCACCAGCTACATCTTCGCACGCAAGGAAGTGCCTAACAGTCGGGACCCACCTGGTCGAAGCGTACGTAGCATTGTCATTCTGGTCACAGACGTGTACGTACATACTGGTCGATGTAGAGGTGCGCACGTAGCATGTACACATATGTACATCGGCCAGTGTGCAAGAAAGAAAATATGGCCACGTACGTACATATGGGCGGGGTCTCAAATGCCTACTCATGCATACGTACGGCTAGGGCTCGTGTACATGGCTGGGTCTGAACGGAGAAACTGCGTCAACATCGTGTTCATGGGGAGGCAATGAAATGCGTCGTGTTCATCGGAAGGTAACGGAACGCGTGGGAGCCAACCGGCTTGGACGGAACAACCGATGGAAACGAGGCCCGGCGTACCGCTGAACGGAGGAAACAGCCTTGTGTTCGACCGGCTACGTTCGAAATGGGATCCTGTTCATCGGGAGGGGCCTGGCGTACCACAAAACGGAGGAAACGGACCTCCTATGGTCAAAACGGGGGTCCTGTTGATCAGGAGGGGTGTGGCATCCCGCAAAACGGAGGAAACAGACTTGTGTTGCAGTGCTATGGTCGAAACGGGGGTCCTGTTGATCGGGAGGGGTGTGGCGTACCGCAAAACAGGACTCCATGGGATACTGCTCATCTCCACCGTCGACCCCCTCTAGCCTCCACGGGCTACTGTTCATCCACCGTCGACCTCCTCTAGCCTCCACCTACGATTGTTCATCCACGGGCTCCTATTCATCCAGCCTCCACCGCGCGCTACTCCACCGGCTACTGTTCAATCAGCCCTCTCCACGGGCTACTGTTCACCCAACCCTCCACCATCTAATGTTCATCCAGCCCTCCACGGGGTGGTCCTGTTCATCCAGTCCTCCACGGGGTGGTCCTGTTCATCCAGCCCTCCACGGGGTCCTGTTCATCCAGCCCCAACAGGCTCGATCGATCGGGGTCCTTTTCATCTAGATGCAACACCACTAGGTCCTGTTCATCCACTCCCACCGGGAACTGTTCATCCAAACCCCCCGAGCAACGCTCACTATTCATCCAGAGGCAGCATCAATCGGCTTTAGTTAGCAGCAGTAGCAATGGAATCGCTCGATCAGGTTCAGTTAATAGCCATCGATTGATTGCTTGGGATCAGTAACGCGTAGCCTGCAGTGCAATCACTCGGGTTCAGTTAGAGCCCAATGCCTCGCACCCACGCGCGTGCGTGTACGAGAGAAACACGCATTGCTCGGCCCCAACGACCCACCATAACTGGGAACACCATGATATTTTCCTCGCCCTTCCTTCTACCACGGTTTTTTCCGTCATGGACAGCTCAAAGAATGTCATGCAGTTGCGTCTCCGGCCTGCCCAGGATGAAAAGCCCATTTTCTATCATGATTTTTTGTCATAGAAGTAGGAGCCCACCACATCTATGATCATACCGGTTTTTGTCACAATTATCATCATAGAAGTGTCATAAGTATGACAGAAAAAAATTTCGTTCGGCCCAAATGTCACGGATGTGTCTTTTTTTGTATTGTGGTCATGATGTTCTTCATGGGGTGACTTCCTCCAACTTGTTTTCCTGCTTGACAAGCACTACATAATCTATCCTTGTCAAATATAACATCTTTCACTCCAAGGATATGATTACCTTTAATAAGCTTATCAAGATTTCGCATGCCCACATGACCTAACCTTCTATGCCACAACCAGCCTTTAGAAGATTACCAATAAAGCAAGTTCTAGGTTGAGCCTTTTTAGCAAAATCGACAATGTAAATATCACCTCTACGTATACCGATAAAGACCATATTATGAGTATCTCTACAAAACACTTGGCAATCTACTTCAGTGCATAGGACATTGAAACCAAAGTCAGCAAGTCTAGATACGGAAAGTAGATTATAGCCAAGAGATTCAACAAGCATAACATTTTGTATGGAGCTATCATGTGATATGGCCACCTTACCAAGGCCAACCACCTTACCCTTTGAGTTATCACCAAAAGTTACATACTTGCGAGGGTCGTCGTTTTCAGCAAGCTCAGAAAACATATGCTTATCTCCGGTCATATGATCGGTACATCCACTATCAAGGACCCATTCCTTTCCTCCAGCCATGTAGCCACGAAGATTAGCCATAAGACCAAAGTGTCTCACAGATTCATCGAGATCGAAGTCACTATCATCATCCTCATCATAGTATCTGTGTTCAACATCGTCTTGTGATGGGTCAATTCCTAGAGAGAGTGATTCATTAGATTTATGACCATGACAATGTGCATATTTATGGATTCTAATGACTTCGTAGATGATATTGCTAATGATTCCAACATCTTCTTTGTCATGCATAAGGTCACGAAGCTCAAACAAGTAATCACCATACTTGGGATCATTAGGACTTATTTTAGTCCAAGCAATAGACTTATGAAGGATATCATCTAAGTTTTTCAAGGAATAGTTAGGAAATCCTTCCTCAAGAAATCTCCATATAGTGTAGGCACAATCAAGAGTAGGCAAGCAACCTATCAAGTTTCTAGGAAACCCTCTAGTGATAAGATTAACAGTTCTAAAGTTGCGGATCATGTCAATGGACTCATCAAGGGTAGGATGCAAAGGATCCACATGAGGTGCACAAGGGCTAGTAATATACTTGCTCAATTGATATTCATTGAAAATCACAAGCATCTCATTTTTCCACTCATGAAAGTACTCTCCATCAAGCATAGGCACTCTACGTCTAAGACTCCCCAACGTAGACTCATCCATCTTCCTCCAAAGGTGTTTAAACCAAATCAATGGAGACCAATGCTCTTATACCAATTGAAAGGATCGAGAAGAGGTATCTAGAGGGGGGTGAATAGACTCTTAGCCAAGAAAAGTAGCAGTTTTTAATTTCTTTAAGTTAAGGTGAAGTTTTAGCACAAGTTTAAACATTCAGAATACACATCAACCAAGCATAACAAGAGTATACGAGCAACGGAAAGTAAAGCATGCAATTTGCAAGAATGTAAAGGGATGGGATTGGAGTGTGCAAACACAATTGGAGACACTGAGATTTTTGGCCTGGTTCCGATAGGTGGTGCTATCGTACATCCATGTTGATGGAGACTGATGAACCACATGTGTAGGGGATCTATCGTAGCCTTTTCGATAAGTAAGAGTGTCGAACCCAACGAGGAGCAGAAGGAAATGACAAGCGGTTTTCAGTAAGGTATTCCATGCAAGCACTGAAATTATAGGTGACAGATAGTTTTGTGATAAGATAAAATGTAATGGGTAGCAAGTAACAAGTGTAAATAAAGTGCAGCAAGATGGCCCAATCCTTTTTATAGCAAAGGACAAGCCTGGACAAACTCTTATATAGAGAAAAGTGCTCCCGAGGACACATGGGAATTATCGTCAAGCTAGTTTTCATCACGTTCATATGATTCGCGTTCAGTACTTTGATAATTTGGTATGTGGGTGGACCAGTGCTTGCGTGTTGTCCTTACTTGGACAAGCATCCCACTTCTGATTAACTCCTATTGCAAGCATCCACAACTGCAAAAGAAGTATTAAGGTAAACCTAACCATAGCATGAAACATATGGATCCAAATCAGCCCCTTACGAAGCAACGCATAAACTAGGGTTTAAGCTTCTGTCACTCTAGCAACCCATAATCTACTTATTACTTCTCAATGCCTTCCTCTAGGCCCAAACAATGGTGAAGTGTCATGTAGTCGACGTTCACATGAAACCACTAGAGGAGAGACAACATACATCTCATCGAAATATCGAACGAATACCAAATTCACATGACTACTTATAGCAAGACTTCTCCCATGTCCTCAGTAATAAACGTAACTACTCACAAAGCATATTCATGTTCATAATCACAGGGGTGTTAATATGCATAATGGATATGAACATATGATCTTCCACCAAATAAACCAACTAGCATCAACTACAAGGAGTAATCAACACTACTAGCAACCTACAGGTACCAATCTCAGACTTAGAGACAAAGATTGGATACAAGAGATGAACTAGGGTTTGAGAGGAGATGGTGTTGGTGAAGATGTTGATGAAGATAGACCCCCTCCCGATGACAGGATTGTTGGTGATGACGATGGCGATGATTTCCCCCTCCCGGAGGGAAGTTTCCTCGGCAGAGCAGCTTCGCCGGAGCCCTAGATTGGTTCCGCCAAGCTTCCGCCACATGGCGGCGGAGTCTCATCCCGAAAGCTTGCTTATGATTTTTTTCCAGGGTAAAAGACTTCATATAGCAGCAGATGGACACCGGAGGCCTGCCAGGGGGCCCACGAGGCAGGGGGGCGTGCCCAGGGGGTAGGGCGCGCCCCCACCCTCGTGGCCAAGGTGTGGGCCCCCTCTGGTATTTTCTTCAATCAATATTTTTTATAAATCCCAAAAATGACTTCTGTGGAGTTTCAGGACTTTTGGAGTTGTGCAGAATAGGTCTCTAATATTTGCTCCTTTTCCAGCCCAGAATTCCAGCTGCCAGCATTCTCCCTCTTCATGTAAACCTTGTAAAATAAGAGAGAATAGGAATAAGTATTGTGACATAACGTGTAATAACAGCCCATAATGCGATAATATCAATATAAAAACATGATGCAAAATGGACGTATCAACTCCCCCAAGCTTAGACCTCGCTTGTCCTCAAGCGGAAGCCGGTAACGATAAATATGTCCACATGTTTAGAGATAGAGGTGTCGATAAAATAAAATACAGACATGAGGGCATCATGATCATTCTTATAACAGCAACATTTATGGATATTGTCATATGAATTCTTATGCTCAAGTAATAATCTATCCACAATGTCAAGTATGAATGAGAAACTTCATTGAAAACCAACAAACTATAATCTCAAACATTGAAGCAATTGCCCTTTATCATAACATCGGAAAGAGTCAGTAAGAGCTTTTCAGCAAGTCCACATACTCAACTATCATTTAGTCTTTCACAATTGCTGACACTCACGCAATACTTATGGTTATGGAGTTTCAATCGGACATAGAGAAAGATAGGGGCTTATAGTTTCGCCTCCCAACCTTTTACCTCGAGGGTAATGTAAACAATAATAACTCATGCTAACTTACATATAATTGGATATATATATATATATATATATATCAGGATCTTTCCAACACAATCTGCTTACCAAAGGATAAAATGTATAAAGGGAAGGTGAAGATCACCATGACTCTTCCATAAAGTAGAAGGTAAAAGTAAAAGATAGGCCCTTCGCAGAGGTAAGTAGAGGTTGTCATCCGCTTTCAGGGTTGGATGCACAAAATCTTAATGCGAAAGAACGTCACTTTATATTGCCCCTTGTGATATGAACCTTTATTATGCAGTCCGTCGCTTTTATTTCTTCCACATCACAATATCGTATAAAGCTTATTTTCTCCCACACTAATAAGTCATACATATTTAGAGAGCAATTTTTATTGCTTACACCGATGACAACTTACTTGAAGGATCTTACTCAATCCATAGGTAGATATGTTGGACTCTAATGGCAAAACTGGTTTTAAGGGTATTTGGAAGCACAAGTAGTATCTCTACTTGGTGCAAGGAATTGGCTAGCATGAGGGAGAAAGGCAAGCTCAACATGTTGGATGATCCATGACAATATACTTTATCTCAGATATAAGCAAACATAACCCATTACATTGTCTTCCTTGTCCAACATCAACTCTTTAGCATGTCATATTTTAATGAGTGCTCACAATCATAAAAGATGACCAAGATAGTATATTTATATGTGAAACCTCTCTTTCTTTATTACTTCTTATTAATTGCAACGATGACCAAAACTATGTTTTTCAACTCTCAACAACTTGTAATCATCATACTCTCTCTATGTGAAGTCATTACTCTTCATAAGATCAATATGATCTCTTTATTTATTTTTATTCTTTATTTTTCTTTTATTCACTCAAGATCATAGCAAGATAATCAAGCCCTTGAATCAACACTAATCTTTATTATATATAGCTCACATACTCGATTACAAAGAGGGGTCATAAAGCAAAACTCACAACTAGATCATACTAAAACTTTACTCTACTAGATCGAGATAATACCAAAAGGATCAAACTAAGAAAAACGGTAAAGATAGGAGTGTGATGGTGATACGATACTGGGGCACCTCCCCCAAGCTCGGCAGTTGCCAAGGGGAGAGCCTGTAGCGACCAGACCTCAAACAGTCTGATCTCTGTGCTCCGGTGTCATCCCTGGATCAGTAATGCTAACACCACACAGTACTCGAAGGATTTATATCAGAGTAGCAATCACACACTTATTACATCGAGTGTCTCAAAAGAGAACTTATTACAATAAATATGGCTTAAGGCCATCTAATAATGATAACAGCGGAAGGCTTGGAAGATAAGTGAGTCCATCAACTCCAACGGCATCACTGAGTATAGAACCACGACCTAAAACTCCACAATCGTCGTCTGAAAAGTCTGCAACATTAACGTTGCAGCCCGAAAACGGGTCAGCACATGGAATATGCTGGCAAGGTAACACATAGAGAGTAATGGAATGCAACAGCTATACTATATGCATATATGGCTGGTGGAAAGCTCTATGGTTACAGTTTTTGCGTAAAGCCAATTTTTCCCTACTTCAAAGGAATAAATTTAATTACTATCATGGTGGTTGTTAAACATTGAGAATGGTTGACAGCATTCTCAATCCCAATTAAGTAAGATCATTAAACCCAACAAAATTAATTTTAGAGTAACATGTTGAGATTCACATGATAATCCAGGTACTAGATACTCAAGATGTCCATAACCGGGGACACGGCTAACCATGATTAGTTTGTTACACTCTGCGGAGGTTTGCGCACTTTTCCCCACAAGACTCGATTGCCTCCGTTGGATTTCTTGCACTACATGGTGTTTGAGAAACGGATGACCGAGACATAGTGTTTCAGAAGCGCTAGCACCTTACGATCGGGTAGACCGTACCACCTACATCCCCTACATCTGCTAGTCTACCACTGTAAGAGTTTGCACAACTTAATCAACTATGCCAGAGCCCATAATGGCTTGTGGCTGCACACGGAAGTTTCTAGTTTGAATAATCTCATGATCCCTTTGAGCCTGGGTGGCGGTCCAAAAGAAAAACAGGCAAGTCCTGGAATACCCAGGTGCCTCAATCCACCCAGATGTGTGTTTAGGTTGCCACCTTAGATAAACCATTAATTAATAATCTCACATCTGTCATGGATATCACTCACCGAATCCACGTCTACTAGCATAGCATGGCATAATAAGTAAACGTAGAAGTAACTCCCAAAGGTTTGAAAATAAAACGGGTAATAGGTACTACCTCATCTACTTCCCATCCCACAATTTAATTAGATCCTAATCATGCAATGTGTGAGGATTGATCTAATGCAATAAAACTGGGTTGTAGAAAAAGGTATGATCAAAGTGTTACTTGCCTTGCTGATGATCCGCGAAACCTAGAGATTCAAAGTAACAGGCGGCGCACTCCGGGTATTCTAACGCAGATAAACAAACAAGCATACAATAAGTACTCATTTAATGCTCAAGTAAAACTCAAATAGAAGATCTATCCAGAAAGTTCAACTTAAGAACCCTAGTTTGCAAAAAGAATCAAATCGAACGAAGCAAAAGAAATCAAACGGCGAAAGAAAACAACTTCGTTCTAGTAATCTGGATCTAAGGCAAATTTTACAGTAGCAAAAACGTGTTTAAGTTGATTATTCGGAAAGACGGTTTCGAGACGAAACTCCAGGCGCTTGAATCACCTGATTCCGATAAACGAGCGAAAAGTTATACTAAAAAGAAAATCGGATCAGAGATCGCGATCAGAAAATAACCGCGGAAAATCCGACCAAAAAGAAAAACGACGAACAGAAAACTTTTTTTTAAACGGCACGGATTTCGAGGGCGGCGAACCTCGAGCGACGCGCGGCTCCGGCGACGGCGGCGGGCGGCGGGGCTGGGCTAGGGTTAGGGTTTCGGCTGGGGCGGCTGGCTCTCTCGGGCCCCGGGGCGGCAGCTTATAAAGGCCTCGGCCGGCGGTGTCCTGGCCGAGTACGGCCCATAGTCGGTTCCGTGTTTTTTTTAAATAATTCCGCTCGGAAGAAAAATAAAAATAAATACTAAACCGACTCCAAAATTCACGAAATAAATTTTCCCGGGCATCTAAAATCAAGCCCGAAAAAGTGAACATTTATTTGGTCCCAAAATACAACTTTGAAAAACGCGCATTTTTCCTAAATTCAAATAAAAATACCGAAAAACTCCGAAATAAATCTTATTTGATTTTTTTATTAAATCCCCAATATTTCTATATTTTGGGAAAGTCATTTTATTCCCTCTCTCATATTTTTGGAATAGAAATAATTGATGATAAAATAAATAAAATCAAATGATCCTGCTTACATAATTTGAGAAAACTCAAAGATGTAAATAACGAAATCCCCAACTCTCTCCGTGGGTCCTTGAGTTGCTTAGGATTTTCTAGGATCAAAACCAAAAGCAAAATAAAATATGATATGCATGATGACCTAATGTATAACATTCCAAATTGGAAATTTGGGATGTTACAAACCTACCCCACTTAAGATGAATCTCGCCCTCGAGATTCGGGTTGGCTAGAAAATAGGTGAGGGTGGTCTTTGAGCAAATCTTCCTCTCGCTCCCAGGTGGCTTCATCCTCCGTGTGGTGGCTCCACTAAACTTTGCAAAACTTGATAACCTTGCTGCGAGTGACTCGGCTGGCAAACTCAAGAATCTTGACTGGTTTCTCCTCATAGGTCAAATTGTTATCCAACTGAATTGCTTCCAATGGCACTATGTCTCTCAAAGGTATGTCAGCCATCTCCGCGTGACACTTTTTCAACTGAGAAACGTAGAACACATCATGAACTCCTATCAATCTTTCTGGCAATTCCAACTTGTAGGCCACTTCTCCCATACGCTCCAAAACTCGATATGGCCCTACAAATCGTGGCGCTAACTTCCCCTTAACTCCAAAGCGCTTAATCCCTCGGAGTGGGGATACTCGAAGATAAGCTCTATCTCCGACTTCGTAAACTGTCTCCTTGCATTTAGAATCTGCGTAGCTCTTTTGCCTGGACTGGGCTACCTTGAGCCTATCGCGAATCAACTTCACCTTCTGTTCAGACTCCTTAATCAGATCTGGTCCAAACAACTGACGGTCTCCAACTTCGTCCCATGACAATGGTGTCCTTCACCTCCTTCCGTACAGAGCTTCAAAAGGTGCCATCTTCAAACTGGTCTGATAGCTATTATTGTAAGAGAACTCTGCATATGGAAAATTATCGTCCCAACTAGATCCATAATCTAGCGCACAAGCTCTCAGCATATCCTCCAAAATCTGATTGACTCTCTCAGTCTGTCCATCTGTCTGCAGATGAAAAGCTGTACTAAATTCTAGCCTAGTACCCAAAGTCTCATGCAACTGCTTCCAGAACTTTGAGGTAAACTGGGTTCCTCTATCTGATACGATGCTCCTCGGAACTCCATGCAAACATACGATCCTGGTCATGTATATCTTTGCCAACTTAGCACTGGTGTAAGTGGTCTTTACTAGGATGAAATGAGCTACCTTCATCAATCGATCAACTACAACCCAAATCGAGTCATAGCCTGAACGAGTCCTTGGTAATCCCATGATAAAATCCATGCCTAGCTTATCCCACTTCCATTCGGGTATCGGCAATGGTTGCAACAATCCTGCTGGCTTCTGATGCTCTGCCTTTACTCTCTGACATACGTCACAAACTGCTACATACTCTGCAATATCCTTCTTCATTCCAGTCCACCAGAAAATATCCTTCAAATCCAAATACATCTTGGTATTTCCTGGATGAATCGAATACGGTGAATCATGTGCCTCTTGCAGAATCAACTTTCTGATCTCCGGGTCATTGGGTACATAAACACGGTCTTCAAACCATAGGGTGTCGTGCTCATCCTCACGAAATCCTTTAGCTTTTCCTTTGCTCAGTTTCTCCTTTATAGCGCCAATGTCTCTGTCAGTTTTTTGAGCTTCTCTAATTTTGTCCATCAAAGTTGACTGAATTTCCAACGCTGCTACATAGCCTCTCGGAACTATTTCCAAACATAGTTCACGAAAATTTTCTGCTAACACCTTGGGTATTTCTCCCGTCATTAACGTGTTGAGATCGCTCTTGCGGCTTAATGCATCAACTACCACATTAGCCTTTCCGGGATGATAATGCAATCTCATATCATAATCCTTGATGAGCTCCAACCATCTCCTTTGTCTGAGGTTCAACTCCTTCTGTGTGAAAATGTACTTCAAACTCTTGTGATCCGTGTACACCTCACAATGATTTCCAATGAGGAAATGTCTCCATGTCTTTAATGCATGCACTACGGCTGCTAACTCCAAATCATGCGTGGCATAATTCAACTCGTGAGGCTTCAGTTGTCGTGAAGCATACGAAACAACTCTTCCATCCTGCATAAGTACTGCTCCAAGTCCTCGACGTGAAGTGTCGCAATACACCTCATAATCCTTAGTCTGATCTGGCAAAATCAACACTGGTGAGGTGACCAAACGGTTCTTCAATTCCTGGAAACTAGCCTCACACTCCTCGGTCCATTTGAACTTGGTATCCTTCTTCAACAACTCTGTCATAGGCTTCGCAATCTTTGAGAAATTCTCAATAAACCTCCGGTAGTATCCTGCGGGTCCAAGAAAACTCCGGATCTCTCCAACTGTTGTTGGGGCTTCACACCTGGTCACGGTTTCAACTTTAGCGGGATCTACTGCTATACCTTCTCCGGATATAACGTGTCTGAGGAATCCTACTTCCTTCAACCAAAACTCACATTTGCTGAACTTGGCATATAATTGATGTTCTCTGAGCTTTCCAAGTACCAAACGCAAATGCTCCTTATGCTCCTCTTCATTCTTCGAATATACCAGGATATCATCAATGAACACTACGATGAACTTACCCAAAAATTCCATAAACACTTTGTTCATCATGTTCATAAAATACGCAGGCGCGTTCGTCAGACCAAATGACATAACGGTATACTCATACAGCCCATACCTGGTGGTAAAAGCTGTCTTAGGTATGTCCTGCTCTCGAATCTTCAATTGATGGTACCCTGATCGCAAATCGATCTTGGAAAACACTTTAGCTCCTTGCAATCGATCAAACAGATCATTGATCATTGGTAGCGGGTACTTGTTCTTGATTGTTACTTCATTCAATCCTCGATAGTCAACAACCATCCTTAACGATCCATCCTTCTTCTCTAGTAGAAGTACTGGTGATCCCCAAGGCGAAGAACTTGGGCGAATATATCCCTTATCCAGTAACTCCTTAATCTGCTTCTTAATTTCCACCAAATCTTTTGCAGGCATCCTATATGGTCGCTTCGATATTGGCCCAGTGCCTGGCAAAAGTTCAATCAAAAACTCAATGTCTCAATCTGGTGGCAGGCCTGGCAACTCTTCGGGAAATACATCAAGAAAATCCTTTACCACTGGTACTTCCTCCTGCACAACTCCTGATAAGGAATTTACTTGTGTCCTCTTTGGCACATGCCGGGATACATACTTGATCCTTCTCCCTTCTGGTGTGGTAAGCAAAATTGACTTACTAGCACACTCAATATTCCCTTCATACTTTGATAACCAATCCATGCCTATTATCACATCCAATCCTTGAGATTCCAATACTATTAGGTCTGAGGGAAAAACATAGTTACCTATCCTTAATGGTAACCGATCACACCATAGACTAGCCACATACTCTGCTCCTGGCGAGGTTACTAACATGGGTGACCTAAGGGCTTGGGTTGGTAGGTTATACTTATCCACAAATCCCCTTGAGATGTATGAATGCGATGCACCAGTATCAAAAAGAACGAGTGCAGTAAATGACTTAACCAAAAACTTACCTATTACTGCATCGGGCTGAGCTTCAACCTCCTCCACATTAACGTGGTTCACCTGTCCCCTGTTGAAAGGGTTCGGCTTCTTTCCAGAACTTCCATTGCCGTTTTGGCCTTCAGGACATTCATTTGCATAATGTCCTGGCTTCGAACACTTATAGCAAGTGACGTGGCTCAAGTCCTTCTTGGCTGGGGTTGATGGGGTGCTGCGGTTATGGCCATTGCTTCCTCCATTCCCATTACCATTCTTGGTGCCATTATGATTGTGCGAGCTACCTACTCCATGGGTATGCTGAAAATGTCCTCCCGGTCTAGGGGTAAAGCGAGTCTGCTGAGCTCCTGAATTATACTTTCCTTGTCCATATTTCCTCTTGCGGTTCTCAATTTGCTGCTGCTTCCCTTCAATCATAAGAGCACGGTCTACCAACTCCTGGTAGTTGTTGAAGGTGGCTACCATCAACTGCATACTCAACTCATCATTCAATCCTTCCAGGAATTTCTCCTGCTTAGCTGCATCCGTAGCAACGTCATCTGGGGCATAACGTGCTAGCTTACTAAACTCCTCCACATACTAGCCAACTGTCCGTCCTCCTTGGCGCAAGTTACGAAACTCACGCTTCTTCATGGCCATTGCTCCTGCTGAAACATGGGCAGTACGAAAAGCCTGCTGAAACTGGTCCCATGTGACAGTGTCGACTGGGAAGGTGGCTGTGAAATTCTCCCACCAGGATGCTGCGGGTCCTTCTAACTGATGTGCGGCAAACTTCACCTTCTCCGCATCTGTGCATCCTGCTGTGGTCAACTCCCTAGCTATCTTGCGGAGCCAATCATCTGCTACTATCGGCTCGGTGCTACTGGAAAACACCAGCGGATTTAGCCTAAGAAAACGGGCTAAGTGGTCAACAGGTGGTGGTGGTGGTGGGTTGTTGTTGTTGTTCCCCTGATTCTGATTCTGAACTAGCAACTGCATCAAGGTGTTTTGCTGCTGGATCAACTGGGTGAGCTCCGGCGGAAAGGCAAATCCGGGGTCACGTCTCGGAGGCATCTGAGGGTTTAGAAAAGAAGAGATATAAGAATAGAGGGGGTCTAAAGAGAAAACACTACCCATATGCACATGAGGCAAAAGCAAACAATTCACTTCAATCAATCAAACAAAGGCATACAAACGATCTAACTATCGCAAAGTGCTCGGACTACTAAATTTACATGGTGGACTACTACTACTGATGAGGTGGTCTACTAGAAATATTCTACGGTTGTAGACTCCATGATATCTGCTCCTGCTTCATCAACATAGTCATCATTGCTACTATCTTGTTCCGAGTCGGTGCCTTCAATGATGATGTAGTCTTCCGGGCTAATCTCCTTGGGTTCCTCGTCTTCATCTACTGGTGTCGGGCCTCCCATAAATACTGCTAGCTTCATAGTTAGGTCGGCATTCTTATCCACCAATACTTCAATTTCTTCTTCATAATCTTCGCGTGTAGCCTTGATTTCTTCCTCCAATTCCTTGATTCTAGTCTTAGCCTTCTTCAGATCTATCATGTCGGCGCACATCTGATTCTCCTGTCGTCGAATGTGCTGATTTAACTCCTGAATAAAAGCTGCAATTGATCTATCTTTCCTGGTGCTGATCATCTCCTAGTGTTCATCTCGGCGCCCACAAATCTGGTAGATAGTATCCTTGAGATCCTTGTGGTAGACTTCTCCAATGCGTCCCATGGCGATGTGAGCTGCCATACTCTTTCCTAGACTCCAAGTTGGTGCATCAAGAGAAAACTCTATGGGCTCAGTGACTGGCATGAACGTCCTTCCTGGAACTTGAACTTGAATCATCCAGCGCTCTTCTTCAGGTAAAGTGGCGTTGTAGGTTCCCGTGTAGCTTGGTACTCCTATGTTCAGGTATTTAGTGACTCCCTTCAAGTGGCGTCCAAAGGGTGTATCCTCATCTGGTTGGGTGAACTTGTTCCTTGCATCCGCCATCCTAAAGAGTAGAAAAGATGAGAAGTCAGAAGAGAAGAGGGTGAGTAGTGCTCTAGGTCTTTAGCTTAGTGGTCGTGTCCTACAGTCAGCGTGTGCTCTGATACCATCTCTATAGCGACCAGACCTCAGACAGTCTGATCTCTGTGCTCCGGTGTCATCCCTAGATCAGTAATGCTGACACCACACAGTACTCGAAGGATTTATATCAGAGTAGCAATCACACACTTATTACATCGAGTGTCTCAAAAGAGAACTTATTACAATAAATATGGCTTAAGGCCATCTAATAACGATAACAGCGGAAGGCTTGGAAGATAAGTGAGTCCATCAACTCCAACGGCATCACTGAGTATAGAACCACGACCTAAAACTCCTCAATCGTCGTCTGAAAAGTATGCAACATTAACGTTGCAGCCCGAAAACGGGTCAGCACATGGAATATGCTGGCAAGGTAACACATAGAGAGTAATGGAATGCAACAGCTATACTATGTGCATATATGGCTGGTGGAAAGCTCTATGGTTACATTTTTTGCGTAAAGCCAATTTTTCCCTACTTCAAAGGAATAAATTTAATTACTATCATGGTGGTTGTTAAACATTGAGAATGGTTGACAGCATTCTCAATCCCAATTAAGTAACATCATTAAACCCAACAAAATTAATTTTAGAGTAACATGTTGAGATTCACATGATAATCCAGGTACTAGATACTCAAGATGTCCATAACCGGGGACACGGCTAACCATGATTAGTTTGTTACACTCTGCAGAGGTTTGCGCACTTTTCCCCACAAGACTCGATCGCCTCCGTTGGATTTCTCGCACTACATGGTGTTTGAGAAACGGATGACCGAGACATAGTCTTTCAGAAGCGCTAGCACCTTACGATCGGGTAGACCATACCACCTACATCCCCTTCATCTGCTAGTCTACCACTGTAAGAGTTCGCACAACTTAATCAACTATGCCAGAGCCCATAATGGCTTGTGGCTGCACACGGAAGTTTCTAGTTTGAATAATCTCATGATCCCTTTGAGCCTGGGTGGCGGTCCAAAAGAAAAACAGGCAAGTCCTGGAATACCCAGGTGCCTCAATCCACCCAGATGTGTGTTTAGGTTGCCACCTTAGATAAACCATTAATTAATAATCTCACATCTGTCATGGATATCACTCACCCAATCCACGTCTACTAGCATAGCATGGCATAATAACTAAACATAGAAGTAACTCCCAAAGGTTTGAAAATAAAACGGGTAATAGGTACTACCTCATCTACTTCCCATCCCACAATTTAATTAGATCCTAATCATGCAATGTGTGAGGATTGATCTAATGCAATAAAACTGGGTTGTAGAAAAAGGTATGATCAAAGTGTTACTTGCCTTGCTGATGATCCGCGAAACCTAGAGATTCAAAGTAACAGGCGGCGCACTCCGGGTATTCTAACGTAGACAAACAAACAAGCATACAATAAGTACTCATCTAATGCACAAGTAAAACTCAAATAGAAGATCTATCCAGAAAGTTCAACTTAAGAACCCTGGTTTGCAAAAAGAATCAAATCGAACGAAGCAAAAGAAATCAAACGGCGAAAGAAAACAACTTCGTTCTAGTAATCTGGATCTAAGGTAAATTTTACAGTAGCAAAAACTTGTTTAAGTTGATTATTCGGAAAGAGGGTTTCGAGACGAAACTCCAGGCGCTTGAATCGCCTGATTCCGATAAACGAGCGAAAAGTTATACTAAAACGAAATCGGATCAGAGATCGCGATTAGAAAATAACCGCGGAAAATCCGACGAAAAAGAAAAATGACGAACAGAAAACTTTTTTTTAAACGGCACGGATTTCGAGGGCGGCGAACCTCAGGCGACGCGCGGCTCCGGCGACGGCGGCAGGTGGCGGCGTCGGCGGCGGGGCTGGGCTAGGGTTAGGGTTTCGGCTGGGGCGGCTGGGCTCTCTCGGGCCCCGGGGCGGCGGCTTATAAAGGCCTCGGCCGGCGGTGTCCTGGCCGAGTACGGCCCATAGTCGGTTCCGCGTTTTTTTAAATAATTCCGCTCAGAAGAAAAGTAAAAAGAAATACTAAACGGACTCCAAAATTCACGAAATAAATTTTCCCGGGCTTCTAAAATCAAGCCCGAAAAAGTGAACATTTATTTGGGCCCAAACTACAACTTTGAAAAACGCGCATTTTTCCTAAATTCAAATAAAAATACCGAAAAACTCCGAAATAAATCTTATTTGATTTTTTATTAAATCCTCAATATTTCTATATTTTGGAAAGTCATTTTATTCCCTCTCTCATATTTTTGGAATAGAAATAATTGATGATAAAATAAATAAAATCAAATGATCCTGCTTACATAATTTGAGAAAGCTCAAATATGTAAATAACGAAATCCCCAACTCTCTCCGTGGGTCCTTGAGTTGCTTAGGATTTTCTAGGATCAAAACCAAAAGCAAAATAAAATATGATATGCATGATGACCTAATGTATAACATTCCAAATTGAAAATTTGGGATGTTACAGTGCCTATACCCATGTGATTAGATCTCCTTTGCCGGTGAAGAGGACGGTGGTGATGATGAATAGTCGCACATCGAGCGTAAGAGATCCTCCAACTTGCAGATAATTCCCTTGAGTGCGATGATATGATCCTTCAACAAAAAATTTTCACGTGTGAGACACTTGTTTTGTATACGAGTAATTCAATCTGCCAAGGGGGTAGGATCAAAACCAAAAGCTTCAATCTTAGTTGGGGTAAAGAGAGGTGGAAGGGTGTCTTCTTCTTCTGCTGCCGGAGCTTGATCTTCCCTAGTTTTCTTGATCCATCATCCTTGTTGATCTCCTCGGATTCTTCTCTCTTCAGCTCTATCTTCATCAGCCAAGCATCGTTGCCCTGACTGTTGGTGGAGGGGGACGACATGATGCCTGGCCTTCATGACTCTGACACAAAATAGCTCGAAGCAAGAAGAGAGGATATTTGCGTGATACAGGAGTAAAACCTCCTGAAGATTATATAATGAATTTTTACCGACCAAAATACGTATCGTGCAAGAAAAGGGAGTCCGGAGAGCGCACGAGGTGCCCACGAGACAGGGGGCACGCCAAGGGGGTAGGGCGTGCCTCCCAGCCTCGTGTCCTTCCCGGAATGCTTCTTATTTTTCTATTTTTCTAAATATTCCAAAATGGAGAAACATTGCCATTAGAACTGTTTTGGAGTCGGTTTGCTTACCGTACCACATACCTATTCCTTTTCAGAGTGTGAAACTTTCTGGAAAGTATCCCTTATGTATTCCTCCAGGGTTACGGTTTCAATAATATTAGTTTCAACATTTATAGGATTACCTGAGATATAATGTTTAATTCTTTGACCGTTCACCACCTTCGGATTTGTGCCTTCGAAGTTGTTGATTTTTATGGCACCGAAACGATAGACCTCCTCGATAACGTAAGGACCTTGCCACTTAGAGAGGAGTTTCCCTGCAAAAATCTTAAACGAGAGTTGTATAGCAACACATAATCACCTACATTAAACTCACGTTTTTGTATCCTTTTGTCATGCCATCTTTTAACTTTTTCTTTAAACAACTTGGCATTCTCATAGGCTTGGGTTCTCCATTCATCAAGTGAGCTAATGTCAAATAACCTATTCTCACCGACAAGTTCGAAATCATAATTGAGCTCCTTAATAGCCCAATATGCCTTATGTTCTAGTTCGAGAGGTAAGTGACATGCTTTTCTATAAACCATTTTATACGGAGACATACCCATAAGATTTTTATATGTAGTTCTATAGGCCCATAATGCATCATCAAGTTTCTTGGACCAATTCTTTCTAGACCTATTAACAGTCTTTTGCAAAATTAATTTGAGCTCTCTATTACTCAATTCTACTTAACAACTAGACTGTGGGTGATATGGAGATGCAATTCTATGATTAACGTCATACTTAGCAAGCATTTTATGAAAGCAGCATGAATGAAATGTGAACCACCATCAGCCATTAAATATCTAGGGACTCCAAACCTCAGAAAAATAACTTCTTTAAGCATCTTAATAGAGGTGTTATGATCAGCACTACTAGTTGGAATAGCTTCTACCCACTTAGTAACGTAATCAACAACAACTAAAATATGTGTATACCGATTAGAGGAAGGAAACGGTCCCATATAATCAAAGCCCCAAACATCAAATGGTTCAATAACAAGTGAATAATTCATAGGCATTTCTTGACGTCTACTAATATTACCAATTCTTTGACATTCATCACAAGATAAGACAAACTTACGAACATCCTTGAAGAGAGTAGGCCAATAAAAACCAGATTCAATACCTTATGTGCAGTTCTATCTCCAGCGTGGTGCCCTCCATAAGCCTCGGAGTGACACTTGCGCAGGATCGGTTCCTGTTCATGCTCAGGTACACAACGCCTAATAACACCATCTACTCCATCTTTATAAAGATGTGGGTCATCCCAGAAGTAATGTCTTAAATCGTAGAAAAACTTTTTCTTTTGTTGGTACGTGAAACTAGGTGGTATAAATTTAGCAACAATGTAATTAGCATAATCAGCATACCATGGAGCAGTACGAGAAGCATTTATGACATTCAGTTGTTCATCAGGAAAGCTATCATCAATAGGTAGTGGGTCATCAAGAACATTTTCTAACCTAGACAAGTTGTCTGCAACGGGGTTCTCAGCTCCCTTTCTATCAATAATATGCAAATCAAATTCTTGTAGCAAGAGAACCCATCTAATAAGTCTAGGTTTAGCATCTTTCTTTTCCATAAGATATTTAATAGCAGCATGATCAGTGTGAATAGTTACTTTAGAATCGACAATATAAGGTCTGAACTTATCTCAAGCAAATACAACTGCTAAGAATTCTTTTTCAGTAGTGGCATAATTTCTCTGGGCATTGTCTAGAGTTTTACTAGCATATTGAATGACATTTAATTTCTTATCAACTCTTTGCCCTAGAACAGCACCTACAGCATAATCACTAGCATCACACATGATTTCAAAGGGTAAATTCCAATCAGGTGGCTGAATGATAGGTGCAGAAATTAATGCTTTCTTAAGTATTTCAAATGCTTCTACACAATCATCATCAAAAACAAAAGGTATATCTTTTTGTAATAGATTAGTCAGAGGCCGAGAAATTTTTGAGAAGTCCTTAATGAACCTCCTATAAAAACTGGCATGACCAAGGAAACTTCTTATACCTTTGATGTCCTTAGGACACGACATCTTTCCAATAGCATCAACTTTAGCTTTATCAACTTCAATACCTCTTTCAGAAATTTTATGCCCCAAGACAATGCCTTCATTAATGATAAAGTGCCACTTCTCCCAATTCAAGACAAGATTAGTTTCTTCACATCTCTGCAAAACTCGATCAAGGTTGCTCAAGCAATCATCAAAAGAGGATCCATAAATGGAGAAATCGTCCATGAAAACCTCACATATCATTTCACAAAAGTCAGAGAATATAGCCATCATGCATCTTTGAAAGGTAGCAGGTGCATTACATAAACCAAAAGGCATACGTCTATAAGCAAAAGTGCCGAAAGGCAAGTAAAAGTGGTCTTTGCTTGATCATCAGCTGACACAGGTATTTGAGAGAAACCAGAGTAACCATCTAGAAAGCAAAAATGTGTACGTTTGGATAATATTTCTAGCATTTGATAATTAAAAGGTAAGGGGTAATGATATTTTTAGTAGCCTTATTTAATTTTCAAAAATCAATTACCATCCTATAACATGTAATAATTCTTTGCGAGATCAATTCATCTTTATCATTAGGAACGACAGTAATACCTCCCTTCTTAGGGACACAATGGACATGACTTACCCACTGACTATCAGCAACGGGATAAATTATACCTGCCTCTAGGAGCTTTAGTATTTCCTTTCTTACCACTTCCTTCATCTTAGGATTTAGTCGTCGTTGGTGATCAATAACTGGTTTGGCATCTTTCTCCAGATTTATTTTGTGTTGGCATAGAGTGGGACTAATGCCCTTAAGATCATTGAGAGTATATTCAATAGCAGCACGATGCTTCTTCAGAGTTTTCAATAAATTCTCTTCTTCATGCTCTGAAAGGTTAGCACTAATAATAACATGACATATCTTCTTTTCATCAAGATAAGCAGACTTAAGAGTATCAGGTAATGGTTTAAGCTCAAACACGGGATCACCCTTGGGTGGAGGAGGATCCCCTAGGATTTCAATAGGCAAGTAGTGTTTCATAAAGGGTCCTTGTTTAAAGAATACTTCATCTATTTCCCTTCTTTCATTCATAAACATATCATTTTCATGGTCTAGCAAATATTGTTCTAAAGGATCATTAGGAGGCACAGCAATAGAAGCAAGACAATTATTTCATCTTTACTAGGCAATTCTTCATCACGGGGTTGTCTACGAAATTTACAAATTAAACTCATGAGACATATCATCCAAACCAACAGTAACCACATCATTTTCGCAGTCTATGTTAGCATTAACAGTATTCAAGAAGGGTCTACCAAATATAATGGGACAAAACTATCTTGAGAGGAACCAAGAACAAGAAAATCATCAGGATATTTAGCTTTCCCACACAAGACTTCAACATCTCTAACAATCCCAATTAGTGAAATAGTATCTCTATTGGGATGCTTAATGGTAACATCGATATCTTCTATCTCAGCTGGTGCAATATCATGCATAATTTCTTTGTATAAGGAAATAGGTATTGCACTAGCACTAGCACTAGCACTAGCACCCATATCACACAAGACATGATAACAATGATCTCCTATTTTAACAGAGATAACAGGCATGCCTACAACAGGTCTATGTTTATCTTTAGTACCAGGCTTAGCAATTCTAGTAGTTTCCTCACAAAAGTAAATAACATGCCCATCAATATTATTAGCCAAGAGATCTTTAACAATAGCAATATTAGGTTCAACTTTAACTTGCTCAGGAGGTGTATAAGTTCTAATATTAATTTTACGAACAACAGTTGAAGCTTTAGCATGATCCTTTATCCTAACAGGAAAAGGTGGTTTCTCAACATAAGTAGTAGGAACAATAGGATCATTATAAGTGATAGTCTTTTCTTCAACTTTAATAGGTTCAACTACTTTTACTTCTATGGGAGGATGATATTTAAACCACTTCTCTCTAGGGAGATCAATATGAGTAGCAAAGGATTCACAAAAAGAAGCTACTATCTCAGAGTCAAGTCCACATTTAGTGCTAAATTTACGGAAAACATCGGTATCTAGAAAAGATTTAACACGATCAAACGTAGGTGTTATACCTAACTCCTTACCTTCATCGAGATCCCAATCTTCAGAGTTGCGTTTAATCCTTTCAAATAAATCCCATTTGAATTCAACAGTCTTCATCATAAAAGAACCAGTACAAGAAGTATCGAGCATGGTGCGATTGTTGTCAGAAAGCCGAGCATAAATTGTTTGAATAATCATTTATCTTGAAAGCTCATGATTGGGGCATGAATATAACATTGACTTAAGCCTCCATCAAGCTTGAGCGATGCTTTCTCCTTCGCGAGGCCAAAAATTTATATATAATTACGATCACGATGAACATGGTGCATAGGATAAAACTTCTGATGAAATTCCAATTTCAATCGTTTGTAGTTCCATGATCCCATATCATCACATAGCCTATACCATGTTAATGCATCTCCCTTCAAAGATAAAGGGAAGACCTTCTTCTTGATAACATCATCGGGCATACCTGCAAGCTTAAATAATCCACAAACTTCATCCACATAGATTAAGTGTAAATTTGGATGTAAAGTTCCATCTCGTGCAAAAGGATTAGCCAGCAGTTTCTCTATCATACCCTAAGGAATTTCAAAGTAAACATTTTCATTTTCAGTAGGTTGAGTAGGTTGAGGAGCAACTCTTTGCTCTACTGGTCGGGGTGAAGATACCCCGAACAAGCCCCTCAAAGGATTACTTTCCATGGTAACAAGTGACAGTAAATTTCGGCACACTATATACATTTTTCCTTACCAAATTCCACCTACCAAAGGTGCTTCACTCCCCGTCAATGGCACCAGAAAAGAGTCTTGATGACCCACAAGTGTAGGGGATATATCGTAGACTTTTCGATAAGTAAGAGTGTCGAACCCAACGAGGAGCAGAATGAAATGGCAAGCGGTTTTCAGTAAGGTATTCCCTGCAAGCACTGAAATTATAGGTGACATATAGTTTAGGGATAAGATAAATTGTAACAGGTAGCAAGTAACAAGTGTAAACAAAGTACAGAAAGATGGCCCAATCCTTTTTATAGCAAAGAACAAGCCTGGACAAACTCTTATATAGAGAAAAACGCTCCTGAGGACACATGGGAATTATCGTCAAGCTAGTTTTCATCACGTTCATATGATTCATATT
Organism: Triticum urartu; assembly: GCF_003073215.2. Lineage (NCBI taxonomy): Eukaryota > Viridiplantae > Streptophyta > Magnoliopsida > Poales > Poaceae > Triticum > Triticum urartu. The sequence goes on along the minus strand of NC_053023.1, from coordinate 489,661,035 downwards.
CGGTACTTTGATAATTTGATATGTGGGTGGACCGGTGCTTGGGTGCAGTCCTTACTTGGACAAGCATCCCACTTATGATTAACTCCTATTGCAAGCATCCGAAACTACAAAAGAAGTATTAAGGTAAACCTAACCATAGCATGAAACATATGGATCCAAATCAGCCCCTTACGAAGCAACGCATAAAGTAGGGTTTAAGATTTTGTCACTCTAGAAACCCATAATCTACTTATTACTTCCCAATGCCTTCCTATAGGCCCAACCAATGGTGAAGTGTCATGTAGTCGACATTCACATGACACCACTAGAGGAGAGACAACATACATCTCATCAAAATATGGAACGAATACCAACTTCACATGACTACTTATAGAAAGACTTCTCCCATGTCCTTAGGAACAAACATAACTACTCACAAAGCATATTCATGTTCATAATCAGAGGGGTGTTAATATGCATAATGGATCTGAACATATGATCTTCCACCAAATAAACCAACTAGCATCAACTACAAGGAGTAATCAACACTACTAGCAACCTACAGGTACCAATCTCATACTTAGAGATAAAGATTGGATACAAGAGATGAACTAGGGTTTGAGAGGAGATGGTGCTGGTGAAGATGTTGATGAAGATGGACCCCCTCCCGATGAGAGGATCGTTGGTGATGATGATGGCGATGATTTCCCCCTCCCGGAGGGAAGTTTCCCCGGCAGAATAGCTCCGCCGGAGCCCTAGATTGGTTCCGCCTCATGGCGGCGGAGTCTCGTCCCGAAAGCTTGCTTATGATTTTTTCCAGGGTAAAAGACTTCATATAGCAACAGATGGACACCGGAGGCCTGCCAGGGGGCCCACGAGGCAGGGGGGCGTGCCCAGGGGGTAGGGCGCGCCCCCACCCTCGTGGCCAAGGTGTGGGCCCCCTCTGGTATTTTCTTCAATCAATATTTTTTATAAATCCCAAAAATGACTTCTGTGGAGTTTCAGGACTTTTGGAGTTGTGCGGAATAGGTCTCTAATATTTGCTCCTTTTCCAGCCCAAAATTCCAGCTGCCAGCATTCTCCCTCTTCATGTAAACCTTGTAAAATAAGAGAGAATAGGCATAATTATTGTGACATAACGTGTAATAACAGCCCATAATGCGATAAATATCGATATAAAAACATGATGCAAAAAAGACGTATCAGAGACTTCAACCCATGAAGGGTAACAGTTGCACGAGTCCACAGAGGGCTCCACCCAAGAAGGGTCCATGAAGAAGCAACCTTGTCTATCCCACCATGGCCATCGCCCACGAAGGACTTGCCTCACGAGGGTAGATCTTCACGAAGTAGGCGATCTCCTTACCGTACAAACTCCTTGGTTCAACTCCACGATCTTGACGGAGGCTCCCAAGTGATACCTAACCAATCTAGGAGACACCACTCTCCAAAAGGTAATAGATGGTGTGTTGATGCTGAACTCCTTGCTCTTGTCCTTCAAATGATAGTCTCCCCAACACTCAACTCTCTCTCATGGATTTGGATTTTGTGGAAAGATGATTTGAGTGGAAAACAAGTTTGAGAAGGCTAGAGATCAAGATTTATGTGGTTGGAATGGAATATCTTGACCTCAACACATGAGTAGGTGGTTCTCTCTCAGAAAATGTATGCTGGAAGTGTAGGCATGTTGTGATGGCTCTCCTCATGAATGAAGAGTGGGTGGAGGGGTATATATAGCCTCCACAAAATCTAACTGTTACACACAATTCACCAAACTCGGTGGGACCGAATCAGAAAACTCGGTCGAACCGATTTAGTTCATAACGTGACCGTTAGGCATTTCGGTGGGACCGATATGATCAACTCGGTGGGACTGATGTGCTAGGGTTAGGGTGAAACCTCATCTCGGTTTGACCGATTACACAAACTCGGTGGACCAATTTTGGTAATTAGCTAACCAGAGAGTTAGTCAAGCAAACTCGGTGAGACTGATTACAAATCTCGGTAAGATCGACTGTATTGCAATAGGAACCAGAGAGTTTGCAAGCCCATCTCAGTAAGACCGGGATGCCATCGGTGAGACCAAAATGATTAGGGTTTCTAGTAGTGGCTATGTCAAGTGAACTCGGTGGCACCGGATAGAACATTTCGGTGGGGCTGAGTTTGACTTCCGGTTTGGGACATATGTGGATATGAGAAAGTGGTTGAGGGCTTTGGAGCATCTCACTAAGCACTTTGAGCAAGCAAGCCATTAAGCAACACCTCATCCCCTTTTAATAGTACTGGCTTTTCCTACGGACTCAATGTGATCTTGGATCACTAAATGAAAATGTAGAGTTTTGAGCTTTTGATCTTGAGCCAATCCTTTGTCCTTAGCATCTTGAAGGGGTTCCACATCCTCTTGTCCACGCCACTCCATCTGTTGAACTTGTCTGAAATATACTAGAGGAAAACATTAGTCCAACAATAGATATGTTGGCATTAATTACCAAAACCACCCATGGAGCACTTGTGCTTTCATATATATTAAATAAGTAATATATAATATAAAAATCTAAAGTTAAAGACAGAGTTTGAACTCAGGTCATCGCGTTGCGAGCATCCGATGCTAACCGGTCCAGCACATTTTTGTTGTAGACCATGCTGGATATATATCTCCATGTCTACTCTTATATTATACTCCATCCGTTCCTATATATTTGTCTTTTTCAGATTTCAAATGGACTACCACATACGGATGTGTATGTAGACATATTTTAGAGTGTATATTCACTCATTTTGCTCCGTACGTAGTCACTTGTTGAAATCTCTAAAAGACAAATATTTAGGAACGGAGGGAGTAGAAAACAGAGTTGGTGATGATGGTGTGCGTGCCATCCTCCAATATAGGCAGTCAGATTTATATCTAACGGATAGGAAGGAAACTATGGCAATTTTGCAAAAAGATACCCACACCCCTCTCCACGTTTGCAAATAAGGCCTTCCCTCGTTCATCCTTTTCTCCACTCTTATAAAAAACAGAGTTGGTGTTGACGGTGTGCCTTCGATCCTGCAATATAGGCCGTCTGATTTATATCTAATGGATAGGAAGGAAACTATGCCAATTTTGCAAAAAGATACCCACACCCCTCTCCACATTTGCAAATAAGGCCTTTCCCCGTTCATCCTTTTCTCTCACAAGATAAACTACTCATAGAAATGCATCTTTATGTCCCATGCAACGCATGGGCATCTTGCTAGTCTCTCACATGATAAACTACTCATACAGATGCATCTTGATGTTCTGTGCAACGCACAGGCATCTAGCTAGTTTCTTTTAAAATAGTTATTGCGATAATTGGGTTGAAGTGATATATTTTATGTCTTCCCCGAATGATTTCAGATTCACTAGTAGTAACAAAGAAAAGGTTGCATTGTTAATTAACAGAAAATAGGGTGAAAACTATCACATGAGGCCAATAAAAACAAGGCACACTGGATTCAGCATCATTGTCACTACAGATGTGCGCATGCGAGAAGTCTACATATCGAGGGGGCTACGGAGAAAAATACGTATCGAGTGTGTATGAGAGAGGCACAAAGACACAATGTTTGAGAGACAAACCAATTGACAGATTAATATCATATCAAGTTGTCACCCTTCTATTGTCATTGTTGGGGTTTGGGGGAGGGGGAGGAAGAGAAAGACGTATCGGCAGTGTGTGCGGTAGTCAGAGAGGCACAACTAGCGAGTGTGTTTGTAAGTGTGTGTGTTTGAAAGAGGAGTAGATAGATTACTATCAAGATAGAGGTGCCACCCTACTCCTTCGGTGTCGGGTAGTGTGTGTGTGTGTGTGTGTTTGAGAGAGAAGCCAGTCGATAGATTTGTATCAAGATCGAGGTGTCAGCCTACTCGTTCGGTGTCGGAAAGTGTGTGTGTGTGGGTGTGGGGGGAGGGGGCGGGGGGGGGGGGGGGGGGGGGGGGGGGGGGGGGGGGGGGGGGGGGGGGGGTGGCAGTGACACTTACATATCTCTACTCTTATAAAAAACAGAGTTGGTGATGATGGTGTTCCTGCCATCCTGCAATATAGGCCATCCAATTTATATCTGATGCATAGGAAGGAAACTATGGCAGTTTTGCAAAAAGATACCCACACCCCTCTCCACATTTGCAAATAAGGCATTCACGCATTCATCCTTTTCTCCCACAAGATAAACTACTCATACAAATGCATCTTGGTGTTCCATGTAACACATGGGCATCTTGCTAGTAGGGAGAAGGAGTTTGTGTGACACATATCTATATTAAGGGAAAGGTAGATAGCATGTCTGCGAGGTATACTTAAAGCATCACGGAGATAAACAAACGGTGTGCATGCAAGTGCCAGAAAAAATGAAGCGAGAAACAATGTCTAAGCGCGTGCGCGCGCGCGCGCGTGTGTGTAAGAGAGAGATAGCGAAACTCAAAACAAAAAGTTCTCTATTGGAATCTCATTGTATCTATTTATATGGCTCTGGAACTCGAGTTAACCTTAGGCATATGTGTGAGAGACATAATTATGCTTTGATACATTAGTGGCTGTGGGTGGGCGAAATTAAAGGGGTGGGCGTGTTCGACAGAGAGAGCATGTGTGTTTCTGTGCGAGAGACTTGTAGGACGGGGTAGAAAGACGAATTCTAACCTTGACGGAGGGAGAGAAATACACGAAGTGCACGTGTGTGATTATGATGCCCACGGGGAAATGAGATATGTATACGTGTGAGAGAGATTGCACAATTCATTCACGTATCACTATCTAGCGATCGTGGGCATGCATCACTTGAACATAAATCAATATCTACTTCGTATCATGGCAAAAGGTACAATATCGATTCAACGCTATAAAGATTGGACACTCACATATCACACTTTTAAATAAACCTTTTCAATTGTGCATCCCAAAGTTACGGTGATGTTTCTTCAAACAACCAATGTAGCTATCATGTACATGCACCATTGTTACTCTTGCATTCAAATTCATTAGTCTTGGATGATTTAAGTTTCTAGTATGAAGTAATATATGTAATATTTATATATGAATTCAACAGGTATGCAATTTATGAAATGGAGGCTATGTGATCATATGAGGTAACACTTTTAAGTAGCGGACTACAATATCCTTTTGTTTTTGTGTGCCTCTACACTAACACGTCAATGCATCATGTTTAAAGTAAATAACCAATGGCACTAAATTATCTATTTATACGACAAATACATAGGCTGAGTGTTTGGTCCCTTTTCTTTGAACGCGCCTCTACACCCGTACGATTGGCCGCGACCGTGTGAACGTCTAAGTTATCGGCGCATCATCCCGAGTTATTGTCTTTTTTCTGGGGTGGACTTCACACGAGTTATTAACTCCTGACGCGTGCCCCGTGTACATAGTCTCGCATGACCTTCCCACTAGCATGGCCCAAAATTAGTTGAAACTGGATATGAACAATCCCGCAGGCGGCAAAATCTCCCGCCTCCTTCTAAAATTTCCGCCACCTAGTCTTTAGCATGCGAAATTCCCCTTTTGTCCTTGGTGCATAGAGAACAATAGTTACAATACCACCCTCATCTACATAATAGGTCGGGGATGCTTTGGTAACTTCCGGTTTCCCCCACCACACGGCACCCCCATTTCCTCTCCTCCTCCCGCAAAAACGAATAACTCCACAGCACCAGAGCATCTTACATCACATTGTCCGTACTTCATCGGCCTTTCTACCCCTCCCCTCTCGAAACCCTAGACTGCTCATTCACTGGCGTACCAGAGCCCATTCACTGCCAGCGGCATCCACCTCGCCGGATTTGCTTTTGCGGCTGCATCTACCCCTCCCACCTCCACTAGAAACAAGTAGACTGCTCATCCACCACTGTACCACATCCCATTCGGTGCCGGCCTTGTCCACGGCACCGGATCTGTTTCGCCGGTACTCTCGTCAACCGCAGCGCATCTGCAGCGGCTGATTTGTACTCCCCACCGGAGACGCTTCGTCCACACTCCCCCAGAGCCGCCCCACCGACGGCCCCGTCGACGGCCTCTGATCCTCTGTGCCGACACCTTCCTCAATCCTACCGGAGCCGCTTCGCTGACACCATCATCAACCCTACCGGAGTAGATTCTCCTATACCATTCTCAACCCTACCGGGGCCGCTTTGCCAACTCAAAAGTCCATGGCCTCAGATCCGCTTCATCGCACCCTCATCCAACCTACCGGAGTAGCTTTTGACGCCCCGTCCACGGCCGTAGATCCGCATCATCGACACCATCCTTAACCCAACCACCGGAGCAGCTTCACCGACGTCCTCGTCCACGGCCACAGATCCGCTTCGCCCACACCGTAGTCCACCCTACCGGAGCCGCTCCACAAACACCCTACCCGACGGTTCTAGACCTCCTTACCGGACCCCGACAGCTCGCCAGCTTCATCACCCTTGATGTTTCTAACCTGATTCCCACCGTCTGGCACGATGCCAGGCACCTGCCACGTCCTAGGTACTTGTCACCTTTAAACCCATCCAACATCACCTGCCCGATGTAATTCAAATATACTAACAGGTCGCTGTTACCTATTATGTAGCAAGCAAAAACTACAAGGATGATGTTTCTTCGGGCTCTAACAGCTTTGCCAACCAAGATCCTGGACTGAGGCATTGCTATGATCTTGTAAGTGCGTCTCTCTCTTGTATTGTTTCGTGCCTACCAGCATGCTTTGCTAGGATTTTTGACCAGTAATCCCTTTGTGCAGACAATATTTTTACTACTGGCTGCTAAATTAGATATGTAGATGTCATACATGATACTACCTCGTACCTCTATTCCTAAATATAAGTCTTTCTAGAGATTCCATGATAGGCTACATACAGAGAAAAATGAGTGAATCTACACTCTAAAATGCATCTATATACATCTATATGTGGTCCATACTAAAATCTCTACAGATACATATATTTAGGAATAGAGGTAGTACATTACACAAAATCGTAGGAGGCACGTAGGAATTCTAGTGCACTACATTAGGCTCCCTTAGAGTGCCTGCTAGTCCAGCACACAGTGTCATGGCTAGTTTATGCTACGCACACAATCGTTAATTGGTGGTTTAAATATGCGCAAGGGATATGCAATGTATTATCATGTAGAGATGTCTGAAATTAGCCGTGTCAACTTGCAGATGGGGTTACACAATGAAAAAGTACAAGATGTATGTGGCAATTTCATGGAACATCGCAAAAAAAGGAGAGGCAGCAGTGAGCCTATACAGTGTGGTATGGTAGGTCACTCCTCCATTGCAATCATCATGACATGTGATTCGTATGTCAGTTCTATTGGCCAAGTTTCTTAGGGATAGTTTTTACGAGTTATCCTAAGAAAATAAGCACCTGTGAATATAAGCGCTAGGTAATAAGCCAACCAGTTCTTTTCATTGCCTTCCTTTTCAGATTATCTTTGGTATGATCAGTGAAAAGTCTAGATTGCATTATATTTTGTCATTTTGCTGCCCATACGAAAATTAATTTGACTTGCAAACATCACGAATTGAACCGAGTGCTGTAATTAATATGATAGGAAAACAAACCATCACTATTTGTTCAAAATGCAAATACAAAGATACCCTCTACTTGGCACAATTTACTTTGGTCAATGTCTTTCATAGAGATCTCATTGCCTAATTTAAACGGAGAACGCATGACCCACATTTAAATGAAGAACAATTATTTATTAAAATTCGATGGTCCAACTGGCTGGTTATTATCATATAGCAGCACCACCTGAAAGCATCATATAGTAGCAGCTCATAGCAACTCATCATACAGCAGCAGCAACAGCAGCTCATAGCAAGTCATCATACAATAGCAGCAGCAGCAGCTCATAGCAACTCATCATACAGTAGCAGCAGCAGTGTGCAATTCATTATATACCAGCAGCAGCTCACAACAATTCATCATATAGCAGCAGCAGGAGCAGCTCATAGCAATTCATCATATAGCAACAGCAGGAGCAGCTCATAGCAATTCATCATATAACAACATCAGGAGCAGCTTATAGCAACTCATCATATAGCAGCAGTAGCTCATAGAAATTCATCATATAGCAGTAGCAGCTCATAGCAATTCATCATATAGCAGCAACAGGAGCAGCTCATAGCAATGCATCATATAGCAGCAACAGAAGCAGCTCATAGTAATTCATCGTATAGTGGATCAGAATGAAAATTTGGCAAAAAACAGAGGAGATCCTCACCTTGTTGGATGAGCTCATACTTCAAGAACACCTCAAGGCCACAGCCTGGGAGGAGGGGAGGCGGAATAAGGTGCCTTATGCTGCAGTGTGGCATCGACCGTAGTTGTGCGGCGCCCGCCGGAGTAGTGCGTTGGACGAACCATAGTGGAGAAGCTGCTGGAGACCATGAGAATGAGGGGCGGCACCAGAGGGAGGATTAGCCGGGGAGATTTGGTCCTACCCGCATGTAGCCTAGCTGGACAGAGCATCGTTGAGGACCAGGCCAGATGGGACCAGCAGCGACAGCTCGCTGGAGGAACCCTAGCACTGCAGGGAGGGGATCGAGGTAGAGGGAAATGGGAGAGGAGATGCAAGCGGGGAGTGCAATGAACGCTTGTGTGTTTGTTTTTACTTGAGGGTCAGGTGTGACGCGGGCGTGAGCAGTTGCATTTTGAGTGTAATATAGGTAGACAACAGAGTCATTTCACTATTCCTCTTCCCTTCAATTTTTAGTGAGCTTCTACCCGAAACACCCCCCTCCAAAGCGAAATAAGTTAAGCCCAGGCCATAACTCAAAAATGACTTCTTTACATCTTTTATGGCTTATTTTCACAATAATCTCTGAAAAGGCGGAATAGAACTGGCCCTTAACCTGCAATTTAGTTGTGCGTGCAATGATGAATCACTCCTGCCTGCTATAGTATACATTTAGGCATCATCATACATGGCATATCCTAATACATGCGCATTCCATTGTAGAATCTGGAATATGCAATGTTTATGTTAGTTCATACATTGCACATGATGTATAAATGCCCGTTAAATCTGATCAGTCAAGTGATGGTCTTTAAGCCTCCTTCTTCGCTTCTTTTCTTGATACTCCCTCCTTCCATCTATATAGGGCCTAATGTGTTTTTTTGAGACCACCTTTGACTATTTATAAGACTAATAATACATGAGATGTATAATGTGAAAATTATATCATTGGAAGCTCCTTTCACGTATGAATTTGACGGTATGCTTTATGTAACTTGCATGTCATATATTATTGCTATAACTCTTGGTCAAAGTTAGCCTCGAAAAACGATTAGGCCCTATATAGATGGAAGGAGGGAGTATGTAAGATTTTCTCACACATCTGTTTAATTGCTTGTTTGCATCAGCCAGCCATACCAGGACTGTTAGCTTTGATTAGTTGTTGTTCTTGACCTAACATTCTAACGGAGCTTGTCAATGATTTAAACACTAAGGGCTGCTATAGTTGGGGCTTGTCTAACTCATAGGTGACATAAAGGTTTGGCTGTACATTAAAGTAGGCTCTCCAAGAGTACCTGGAGATCCCGTTCGAAGGTATGCCTAGTTTTTACATAGTGCACACATAGTAAATGCTCATTTCATTGTGTGCAAGTGCAAGAGATGTGGCATGTTTCATTATGTGGTGTTGCTTTCTTATAATCTCATCCTTTTGTGTTGTTCACAGATTGGAAAGTATGCATATTTATCTTCCAACGAGATGAGTAACTAGTTTATGTCACCTTGCAGAGGGGGTGCAATGAAGATAAGATTGAGGATTTCCAAGTACAAGATGTTAGGAAGGAGCAGCGCTGAGCCTATTCAACCAGTTAAGGTAAGTCACTGTATCCAACTCTACAGTTCAATTCCTTGTTTGTTTCAGGCATAGTTAATTTGCTCTTTTCAATTGCTTTATTTGTCCTTAGTTAATGAGATTCCCAAACAATGATGCCTGATGTTGGGTACTTGTATAACTATTAGTTCACATAATTAAAGTCCTTACCATTTAATTACTCTGGCAAAGTGTGCCTGAATCTTTAAAGTCTATTAACAACCTATTACTGCATGGGGCTCACAATCTAGTTTATACTAGGCTAATGATTGCATAGTTTTGCTTGTTGTAGTAGGTTTGTATGAATCCCTCTACTGTTCATTATGCTCCCTAAGACTTTAATTGAGCTACAGAATGGCCAACTGCTTTCTTACTTATACGCAACATGCTGTCTAAATTTGTAACTTTTCTGTGTTTTGTATTTGGCCCCAACATCATGCTCCTCTCGTGAGCTAAGAGAGATCTCTGTATGTAGGCTGCACAGACTACCATTTGTATAATTTTTAAAAATATCACCTGCTTATGCTTCATGATGTGTAACATTATTGTTAGTCCTGTTTTGCCATGTACAAAATAGTCTGTCTTGCTCGCTTCACTGTTGTAACTATATTTTTGCCCTAGTCATGTGTACTTACAGAAACATTTCTGGATGAAGTGACATCAACACAAAGATCTGCGAGCAGTGCAACATTGCCATTACCGAATGATTATGGATTGGAATTGGAATGTGCTGATGTTCTCAAGCATCAACTAGAGGTGGCAAGACAACGTGTACATGATTCTCAATGTACAATCAACAAGTTGAGACTGGACATGTAGGTATCAGATGCAGGAGTCAAAAAAATGAAACAAGACACTGAGGTAACCACGAAGGAATTGGAGATTTTGCAGACTGAAATTTGTGCTATCTGAATCTAGCCAATCCTATTTTATGAAGAGATTATAGTTCAAATGGTAAGTTATGTTGATGCGTGTCCATGATGTATGAGCTTTATTTGTCCAGTGTATGTAATTCGCTGTTTTTGTATGCTTTATTATCACTGGTGCTGAACTATAATGCCCAGTGGGTATATTCGGCTGTAATTTCTTTATTGTATAGGGTAGGATAATTCTACGTTTCTATGCCTTAGTCTCTTTATTGTACACTGTAGGTTTTTAGAGGCGATAGTATAGAGTAGGATAATTCTTGAATATGCTCTATGATACGTCTCCAATGTATCGATAATTTTTTATTGCTCCATGCTATATTATCTACTGTTTTGGATGTTTATGGGCTTTATTATACACTTTTATATCATTTTTGGGACTAACCTATTAACCCAGAGCCCAGAGCCTAGTGCCAATTTCTGTTTTTACCTTGTTTTAGAATATCGCACAAAAGGAAAACCAAACGGAGTCCAATTGACCTGAAACTTCACGGAACTTATTTTTGGATCAGAAGAAGCCAAGAAGACATGGAGTGCACATTAGGGGATCTACGAGGAAGCCACGAGGCAGGGGGCGCGCCCATCCCCCCTGGGAGCGCCCTCCACCCTCATGGGCCCCCTGACGTATTTCTTCCGCCTATATATCTCCATATACCCTAAAAACATCCGAGAGCACAATAGATCGGGAGTTCCGCTGCCAGAAGCCTCTATAGCCACCGAAAACCAATCTAGACCCATTCCGGCACCCTGCCGGAGGGGGAATCCCTCTCCGGTGGCCATCTTCATCATCCCGGTGCTCTCCATGATGAGGAGGAAGTAGTTCTCCCTCCGGGCTGAGGGTATGTACCTGTAGCTATGTGTTGGATCTCTCTCTCTCTCTCGTGTTCTTGAGGTGATACGATCTTGATGTATCGCGAGCTTTGCTATTATATTTGGATCCTATGATGTTTTATCCCCCTCTACTCTCTTGTAATGGATTGAGTTTCCCCTTTGAAGTAATCTTATCGGATTGAGTCTTTAAAGATTTGAGAACACTTAATGTATGTCTTGCCGTGCGTATCTGTGGTGACAATGGGATATCACGTGATTCACTTGATGTATGTTTTGGTGATCAACTTGTGGGTTCCGCCCATGAACCTATGCATATGGGTTGGCACACGTTTTTGTCGTGATTCTCCGGTAGAAACTTTGGGGCACTCTTTGAGGTTCTATGTGTTGGTTGAATAGATGAATCTGAGATTGTGTGATGCATATCATATGATCATACCCACGGATACTTGAGGTGACATTGGAGTATCTAGGTAACATTAGGGTTTTGGTTGATTTGTGTCTTAAGGTGTTATTCTAGTACGAACTCTAGGGCTGTTTGTGACACTTATAGGAATAGCCCAACGGATTGATTGGAAAGAATAACTTTGAGGTGGTTTCATACCCTACCATAATCTCTTCGTTTGTTCTCCGCTATTAGTGACTTTGGAGTGACTCTTTGTTGCATGTTGAGGGATAGTTATATGATCCAATTATGTTATTATTGTTGAGAGGACTTGCACTAGTGAAAGTATGAACCCTAGGCCTTGTTTCAACGCATTGCAATACCGTTTACGCTCACTTTTATCATTAGTTACCTTGCTGTTTTTATATTTTCATATTACAAAAACCTTTATCTACCATCCATATACCACTTGTATCACCATCTCTTCGCCGAACTAGTGCACCTATACAATTTACCATTGTATTGGGTGTGTTGGGGACACAAGAGACTCTTTGTTATTTGGTTGCAGGGTTGCTTGAGAGAGACCATCTTCATCCTAAGCCTCCTATGGATTGATAAACCTTAGGTCATCCACTTGAGGGAAATTCGCTACTGTCCTACAAACCTCTGCACTTGGAGGCCCAACAACGTCTACAAGAAGAAGGTTGTGTAGTAGACATCACTCTATCGTTGAAACGGGGGCCAACATACCCAAACATTTCTTGGACACCATACAAACGAACAAACATGTGTAGTCAAAGTGGGCCTTAACTGGGCCGGTCAAAATAATATTAAGTGGATCCCAAATGATGTGGCCCACAGTAACAACGGCTCTTAGCATGCTGTTAACAGGACAAAAGCTCGATAGGGCCATATAAATGGAAATGTCCCGTGGGCCTCTAGTAGGCCAAAATAAATGTCAATTTTTTTCTCGGCCCTTTTACTTTACGGGCCAGTAAGAGGTCGAAAGTGTTATGGGACAGTGGAGGCCCAATTTGCAATCTAGGCATTTAACAGGCCAAAAGTCGCGTTGGGCTGAAATGATGCCCTGTGGAACATGGGCCCCTAATGGACCAAAAGTCAAAGGCCCAACTATTTTGCGGGCTGTTAACAGGCCGAGAGAAAAATGGGCTAAGAGTTGGCCCATTTACCGAATGGGCCGAGGACAGGCCTAAAGTCACAGCGGGCTAGAATTAGCCCAACTGCAGAATGGACCGAGAAAAGGCCAAAAGACGTTCTAGGCTGGTAACAGGCTGGAACTAACGATGGACTGCTAACAGGCCAAAAGAAGCTCGGGCCGCAATTCGGCCTAAAGACATAGTGGGCCTTTAAAGGGCTTAAACTAACCATGGGATGGAAATTGTCAAATCTAGAGTGGGCCTTTGATGGGCCGATTCTGTGTAACTTGTATGGGCCGAACTTGTAAATGGGCCTGATTCAAGTAGGCTGCTATTGGGCCGGCGCGCTTATTTTGACATACCCAACCTTTTAACCTGAATGGGACACTGTTGGGCCGATACACATGTCGACGTATCATAGGCACGTTCCATCCATTTGCTGGATGACAACTGTCCGAACGCCGGACCAACACGTGGATCTGTCAGCCAGTGAGAATTTTACACGTGGAAAATCCCGATTGGTCCGCGCTGTTAACGGGTTATCGGATCCAAACTGGAACCCGATAGCTTAATGGCGACCCGCTACGGTGGATGCCACATGTCAGTCACCCTTGGCGAAAGAACTTCTATGACGCGTGATTTATCATCATGGAAGTGGACACTTCCGTGATGATAATTTTGGTAATGTCATGGAACACTTGTACGATAGCACAGGTATGACTATCTTGATTCTGTCATAAAATCATCATGGATGTACATGCATGACAGAAAACGTGACCTACTGTGACAAACACGTATCATCACGGAAGTGTATTTTTTTGTAGTGGAAGCCACTAGTGAAACCTACGGCCCCCGGGTCTTCTTCCTCATACATTTGCCTTGTGATATACTTTTCCTTTGCATTTTTATTCAGATCTATTAATCCAAAAATCAAAAATACCTCGTTGAATTTTATTTCTATTTATTTAATTTGCGATCTACTATTTCAATCTATCACAACTTTCTCCCGTCACCGTGCTTTCTGGCGCCGTTACCCGAAAGGGATTGACAACCCCTTTAACACATCGGATTGCGAGGTGTTGTTGTTTGTGTGCAGGTGCTTCTTATGTTGTGTTGCTTGGTTCTCCTACTGGTTCCATACCTTGGTTTCATAACTAAGGGAAATACTCTACCGTCGATGTGCTACATCATCCCTCCCTCTCCGGGGAAATACCGACGTAGTTCTAGCTACCATCAGGCGCCCCTCTAGAAGGCGGTCAAAACCAAGCGGTCGGCTCCCATAAGACGGCACATTCACAGAAGACGGCTTGGGGAGCAGGCCGGCCTCCAGCAGCCGGCCTATCCTTCCCCTCGGTGTCTGCACTCAACCACTACAACAAGACGGGGCATGGCTACAAGACCACTTACTCCCCTGAATCCCAAAGGAGCATCGCTACCGTGTGAGCTGGCCAAGCGGCCACCTACCTGCCAGGCGCAGGACTGTAGCCATGCGACTCATGACATGGCCCTCATCGGCAAGGGCCATGCTACCGCAAAGGACAATCAGTACGGCCTGCAGGAGGCGGGCCCTACCTGTCGGTGGGCTCCTAGAAGACGGTTGATACGTCTCCAACGTATCTACTTTTCCAAACACTTTTTCCCTTGTTTTGGACTCTAACTTGTATGATTTGAATGACACTAACCCGGACTGACGCTGTTTTCAACAGAATTGCCATGATGTTGTTTTATGTGCAGAAAACAAAAGTTCTCGGAATGGCCTAAAACTCCACGGGATATCTTACAGTAAATAATAAAAAATCCTCGCCAAAGATGAAGACCAGGGGGCCCACACCCTTCTCACGAGGGTGGGCCCCCCCCAGGGCGCACCCCCTACCTCGTGGGCCCCCTGGAGCCCCCCGACTCCAACTCCAACTCTATATAACTGCTTTCGGGGAGAAAAAAATCAAACAGAAGGATTCATTGCATTTTACGATACGGAGCCACCGCCAAGCCCTGAAACCTCTCGGGAGGGCTGATCTGGAGTCCGTTTGGGGCTCCGGAGAGGGGAATCCGTCGCCATCGTCATCATCAACCATCCTCCATCACCAATTTCATGATGCTCACCGCCGTGCGTGAGTAATTCCATCGTAGGCTTGCTGGACGGTGATGGGTTGGATGGGATCTATCATGTAATCGAGTTAGTTTTGTTAGGGTTTGATCCCTAGTATCCATTATGTTCTGAGATTGATGTTGCTATGAGTTTGCTATGCTTAATGCTTGTCACTAGGGCCCGAGTGCCATGCTTTCAGATCTGAACCTATTATGTTTTCATCAATATATGAGAGTTCTTGATCCTATCTTGCAAGTCCATAGTCACCTATTATGTGTTATTATCCGTTAACCCCGAAGTGACAATAATCGGGATACTTACCGGTGATGACCGTAGTTTGAGGAGTTCATGTATTCACTATGTGTTAATGCTTTGTTCCGGTACTCTATTAAAAGGAGGTCTTAATATCCCTTAGTTTCCGTAAGGACCCCGCTACCACGGGGGGGGGGGGGGGGGGGGGGGTAGGACAAAAGATGTCATGCAAGTTCTTTTCCATAAGCACGTATGACTATATTCGGAATACATGCCTACATTACATCAATGAACTGGAGCTAGTTCTGTGTCACCCTAGGTTATGACTGTTACATGATGAACCACATCCGGCATAATTCTCCATCACTAATCCATTGCCTACGAGCTTTCCATATATTGTTCTTCGCTTATTTACTTTACCATTGCTATTGCTATCATCACTACAAAATACCAAAAACATTACTCTTGCTATCATTACCTTTTGCTACTGTTACCACTACTATCATATTACTTTGCTACAAAATACTTTGCTGCAGATATTAAGTTTCCAGGTGTGGTTGAATTGACAACTCAGCTGCTAATACTTGAGAATATTCTTTGGCTCCCCTTGTGTCGAATCAATAAATTTGGGTTGAATACTCTACCCTCGAAAACTGTTGTGATCCCCTATACTTGTGGGTTATCAAGACTATTTTCTGGCGCCGTTGCCGGGGAGCATAGCTCTATTCTTTGAGTCATTTGGGATTTATATCTGCTGGACACTATGAAGAACTTGAGAGATCCAAAAACTAAGATCTATCCCTCAACTACGAGGGGAGGTAAGGAACTGCCATCTAGATCTGCACTTGATTCACCTTCTGTTATGAGTAAGCTTGCGACACCTAACCCTGCTTCTGCTATTCGTTCTGATATGTCGCATGTTATTGATGATGCTACTTCTACTATGCAGGATACTTATGATGAAACTACCCTATGCCTGATATTACTATGCCACTTAGTGATTTTCTAGAGGAACGGCTTGCTAGGGCTAGAGAGATTGAAAATATTGAATCTGATTATGAAGATGAAAGTGATGATGAAGAATCACTTGTTATTCCTGAGGGTTATTTATTTGATCAAGATGCTTCTTTAGCTATTTTAGCCTGCAAAGATAGATATGAACTCAAAAGGTTATTAGCTAAATGGAATAAGCAATCTCCAAATGCTAGGATGAGACCTGACCCTACTTTTGCTACTTCACCTATATGTGTTGCTGATAAGGATTATGAATTCTCTGTTGATCCTGATATAATTACTTTGGTTGAATCTAATCCTTTTCATGGTTATGAATCTGAAACTGTTGTAGCACATCTTACTAAATTAAATGATATAGCCACTCTGTTCACTAATGATGAGAGATCTCGCTACTTTTATATCCTTAAAATATTTTCGTTCTCATTAAAGGGTGATGCTAAGATATGCTTTAATTCTCTTGATCCTGGCTGTGTGCGTAGTCCCTAGGATATGATTTACTACTTCTCTGCTAAATATTTCCCTGCTCATAAGAAATAAGCTGCTTCAAAGGAAATATACAACTTTGTGCAAATTAAAGAAGAGAGTCTCCCACAAGCTTGGGGGAGGCTTCTCAAGTTACTTAATGATTTGACTGATCATCCTCTTAAGAAAAATGAAATACTTGATATCTTTTATAATGGACTAACCGATGCTTCCAGAGATTACCTAGATAGTTATGCTGGTTCTCTTTTCAGGGAAAGAACATCGGATGAAGCTGAAATCTTATTGAATAATATGTTGACAAATGAAAAAAATTGGGCACCTCTTGAGCCAGCTCCTCAGCCAGCTCCTGCTCCAATTAATGATCCTATTCCTAAACCAACTCCGAAGAAGAGAGGTGTTCTATTTCTCAGTCCTGAAGATATGCAAGAGGCAAAGAAATCTATGAAAGAAAAAGGTATTATAGCTGAAGATGTTAAGAATTTACCTCCTACTGAAGAAATACATGGTCTCAATTTACCGCCTGATGAAGAAATATATGATCTTAATCCTTTATTTATTGAAGAACCTCCAGATAACCCAACACATGTAGTAAAGGTAAATTCTCTCTATAGATATGATAAAGCTGAAATCCCTCCTGCTAAAATTGCTAGTCAATGCTTGGATGAGTTTGATAATTTTATGTTTAAGAAAGAAGACTTCAATGCTTATTTTTGGTAGATAATTAAAACAAGATGCTGATATGATTAAATACATGGGTAATTATATGGCTAATATTAGAGGTGAACTTAAACTTGTTAGCAAACATGCTTCTATGGTTACCACTCAAGTAGAACAAGTACTTAAAGCTCAAAAAGAATTGCTCAATGAGATGAATAGTAAGAAAAATGATTATGCTGTTAAAGTGGCTACTAGAACTAGTAGAATGACTCATGAACCTTTGTATCCTGAAGGCCACCCTAAGAGAATTGAGCAAGATTCTCAGAGAAATAAAATTGGTGCACCTAGCTCTTCTAAAAAGAAGAAAAAGAAAAATGATAGAACTATGCAAACTTCTAGTGAACCTATTCCTGAACCACCTGATAATCCAAATGATATATCTATGTCTGATGCTGAAACACAATCCGGTAATGAACATGAACCTAATGAAAATGTTAATGATGATGTTCATAATAATGCTCAACCTTGTAATGATAATGATATAGAAATTGAGCCTGCTGTTGATCTTGATAACCCACAATCAAAGAATCAACGTTATGATAAGAAAGACTTTGTTGCTAGGAAATATGGTAAAGAAAGAGAACCTTGGGTTTAGAAACCCATGCCTTTTCCTTCCAAACCATCCAAGAAAAAGGATGTTGAGGATTTTGAGCGCTTTGCTGAAATGATTAGACCTATATTTTTGCGTATGAGATTGACTGATATACTCAAAACAAATCCTTATGCTAAGTTCATGAAAGATATTATTACAAATAAAAGAAAGATACCTAAAGCTGAAATTTCAACCATGCTTGCTAATTATACTTTTAAGGGTGGAATACCAAAGAAACTTGGGGATCCAGGAGTACCTACTGTACCATGCTCCATTAAAAGAAACTATGTTAAAACTGCTTTATGTGATCTTGGAGCCGGTGTTAGTGTTATGCCTCTCTTTTTATATCGTAGACTTGATTTGAATAAGTTGACACCTACTGAAATATCTTTGCAAATGGCTGATAAATCAACTGCTATATCTGTCGGTATATGTGAGGATGTGCCTGTTGTAGTTGCAAATGTTACTATTTTAACGGACTTTGTTATTCTTGATATTCCCGAGGACGATAGTATGTCTATTATTCTTGGAAGACCTTTTCTTAATACTGCAGGGGCTGTTATTAATTGCAACAAAGGCAATGTCACTTTTCATGTTAATGGTAATGAGCATACGGTACACTTTCCAAGGAAACAACCTCAAGTTCATAGTATCAATTCTATCGGAAAAATTCCATCGATTCTATTTGGAGGTTTTGAATTTCCTCTTCCTACTGTCAAGAAGAAATATGATATACTTATTATTGGGGATGTGCATATCCCTGTTGAGGTAACCTAGTGTTATTCGAAATTTCTCCGGTTTCATGTTAATCGGAATGGGTTTGTTAACAAGACTTGATCAACCTTGTTAGTGGATTCCTTTTGACGAGCATGAGATGGATGAAACTAGAAGCACAACCCTCTGTACCCTCTCTATACTTTCTGTTATTTAGTTGAAATAAAGTGAAAATAAATAATTTTCTGTCTGTTATCTGAATATCCGTGCAATATAAAAATACCTCGAAAATAAAAGTTCTCCAAATGCCTTGAAAATTAAATATGATTTTTATAGAATATTTGAGGATTTATGGAACAAAGAACACAGCAGGGGGGCCAACCACCTTGCCACGAGGGTAGAGGGTGCGCCCCCTGCCTCATGGGCCCACGGTGGCCCTCCTCCACTTATTCTTCCAGCCATACACTTCATCTTCCTCCCCCAAACATGAAAAACCAGGTCAAACCTGAGCCCAAGCTCGTTTTGCTGCCATTTTCGATCTCCTTGCTCAAAGCACCTCTCACAAAACTGCTTGGGCAGATTTTTCCTTGGTATGTGACTCCTCCGTTGGTCGAATTAGTTTTTGTTCTAGTGCTCTATTCATTGCAAATTTGTGTTGCTTAGGTGACCCTATTCTTGAGCTTGCATGTCAAATTTATATGGTCAAAAGTAGTTTTGATGCATGATATAGGCCCTAGGCACTTGTAGGATTAGTTGCTATCAATATTATTGAGTTTCGTTTACTTTTATTTTGGAGTTACTAAAAATTTCAGAATTTTTCAGAAAATGATGAGGAGATTATTGAGGGGCTCATCGAGCCAAATCTCGAAGGAAAAGGCACCGAAGCCTAATTATAACTTGCCGCGCACCGCGGAGGTTCGGGCGTGTGAATGGCCTTCTGAGGATTTCTTGAGAGCAGCCGGGATTTATGAAGATTTTCATGAGTTGTCTCATAATGCAGGCCTCGCCGCTTTCCTCCTGATATTATTATTTTGCTCCAAGGTTTATACAGTGATAACATTTTTAGTATGGGCGGCATTATTGCTAGATGGTTAAGTATGAACCGTACTAAGGGTCCCATCTTTGGAGGCGTCTATGCCACACGCCTAGCTGCACATTTTAACATACCTATTAGGCATGCTGAGAAGGAGGAAAAAGTGCCGCCTCATGTTTATTTTGATTATAAAAGTATGGTGGCACATGATTTTATTGTTAAGAATAGGGCAGGAGAGCTTAAATATCAATTGTTCTTTAATAAACATCATCATGAGACTATTACCTTGTCTGCTCCTACTTTGTTTGATTTGACTGTAGGCAAGTACCTTGTTCCGTTGATGGCTATCCATGCCTACCGGAACCCTGCACCAGCCGAGGAGCCAGAACCGGAACCACAATTTGATCCTTCACGACAGTGTAACTATAAGTGGGATCCGAAGATGATTGCCAACCAGTGGCAATCAGAGCCTTCTTCTTCCTCATCACAATACGACCCCAACAACTATTATTATGGATATCAGCCAGGCCAGCCGTGGCCATAGACCAACTTAGGCCAAAAGCCTAAGCTTGGGGGAGTATGTATTTCTCACCGACATTACATTTATGTTCACACACACTCATTGCCAGATGTCGGTGCTCATACTTTTTCATTGTATCGTCCATGCTAGTTTATTTTCTTTTACGCTTTCTTCTTGTGTGTTTGATAAACCTTAAGAAAAAACAAAAAAAATAGTTGTAGTTTTTAATCAATTCACTTTCCATGCTGTAGTAGTAATTAAAAAGAAAACCCAAAAATATTTCATGTTCTTCTTTTGCTTGTTGGGAGCTTTGCCGTGTAAATAGTTTTATTTCTTTTCTTTTCTTTGGGGGTCATTAGGAGAAGGCCTTGATTAAACTGTTGAAATGGCTCTTATATGCACTATTATTTTCTGACAAAAGAGCCCATATTGCCTTGTCTTCTCCTGTTTATTGAATGCTCGCAGATTCCAGCTTAGTCCAATGCACGTGCACTCTTATTATTATTCACATCGTTCGGTCATGCAAGTGAAAGGCAATTATGATGATATATGATGGACTGACTGGGATGAGAAAAGCTGGTATGAACTCGACCTCTTGTTTTTGTAAATATGATGAGTTCATCGTTCTTGATTTAGCTTGTTATGAATAAACATGTTTGCAATGACAATTAGAGATCATAGTTGCTTATGCCATGCTTGATTAGCTATGAGTTATAATGGTTTACCTTGTGTGCCAACATGCTATTAAAATGGTTATGATGTGGTATGATAGGGTGGTATCCTCCTCTGAATGATTTAAGTGACTTGACTTGGCACATGTTCATGCATGTAGTTGAAACAAATCAACATAGCCTTCACGATATTTATGTTCATGGTGGATTATATCCTACTCATGCTTGCATCCAATGTTTATTAATTTTAATGCATGTACATGGCCGTTGTTGCTCTCTAGTTGGTCGCTTCCCAATCTTTTGCTAGCCTTCACCTGTACTAAGTGGGAATACTGCTTGTGCATCCAAACTGCTTAAACCCTAAAGTTATTCCACATGAGTCCACTATACCTTCCTATATGCGGTATCTACCTGCCGTTCCAAGTAAATTTGTATGTGCCAAACTCTAAACCTTCAAATAATCATCCTGTTTTGTATGCTCGAATAGCTCATGTATCAACTAGGGCTGTCTGTATCTTCCATGTTAGGCGGGTTATTCTCAAGAGGAGTGGACTCCGCTCCTCAGTCATGACATAAAGGGCTGGTCACCGAGATGCCCAGTCCCATGCTTTATGCAAACTAAATCAAAATAATTGCAAACAAAACTCCCCTTGGGACCTGATGTATGTTGGAGGCACTCATTGTTTCGAGCAAGCCATGGATTGATGTTTGTTGGTGGAGGGGGATTATAATCTTTACCATTCTGTTTGGGAACCGCCTATAATGTGTGTATCATGGAAGATATCGCCACCTCTCGGTTGATATGTTGACAATGAAAGTATACCCTCAAAATGTTATTCACCTCTATTTTAAAACCGAGCTCTAGCACCTCTACAAATCCCTGCTTCCCTCTGCGAAGGGCCTATGTATTTACTTTTATGTTGAGTCATCACCCTCTAATTAAAAAGCACTAGCTGGAGAGCGCATCTGTCATCTGCATTCATTACTGTTAATTTATATTGGGTGTGACTATGATTGGATCTCTTTTACCATGAATTACAATGTCTAGTCAGTCCTTGATCTTTAAAGTTTCTCTGCATTTATGGCTAGCGAGATACCATCTTGTTATATCATATTATGATTGTTTGAGAAAGTGTTGTCATCCGAGATTTATTATCATGGCTTGCTAGTTGATTATGTTATTGATATGAGTAATCATGAGACCTGAGAATTATTGCAAATGTGGTTAGTTATAATCTTTGCTGAAAACTTGAATGCTAGCTTGACATATTTACAAGAACAAGAGCAAACAGAGTTTGTAAAAGTTTTTCTTTATTTCTTTCAGCTTGTCAACTGAATTGCTTGAGGACAATCAAGGGTTTAAGCTTGGGGGAGTTGATACGTCTCCAACGTATCTACTTTTCCAAACACTTTTGCCCTTGTTTTGGACTCTAACTTGTATGATTTGAATGGAACTAACCCGGACTGACGTTGTTTTCAGCAGAATTGCCATGATGTTGTTTTATGTGCAGAAAACAAAAGTTCTCGGAATGACCTGAAACTCCACGGGATATCTTACAATAAATAATAAAAAATCCTCGCCAAAGATGAAGACCAGGGGGCCCACACCCTTCTCACGAGGGTGGGCCCCCCCCAGGGCGCACCCCCTACCTCGTGGGCCCCCTGGAGCCCCCCGACTCCAACTCCAACTCTATATAACTGCTTTCGGGGAGAAAAAAATCAGAGAGAAGGATTCATCGTGTTTTATGATACGGAGCCGCCGCCAAGCCCTAAAACCTCTCGGGAGGGCTGATCTAGAGTCCGTTCGGGGCTCCGGAGAGGGGAATCCATCGCCATCGTCATCATCAACCATCCTCCATCACCAATTTCATGATGCTCACCGCCGTGCGTGAGTAATTCCATCGTAGGCTTGCTGGACGGTGATGGGTTGGATGGGATCTATCGTGTAATCAAGTTAGCTTTGTTAGGGTTTGATCCCTAGTATCCACTATGTTCTGTGATTGATGTTGCTATGAATTTGCTATGCTTAATGCTTGTCACTAGGGCCCGAGTGCCATGATTTCAGATCTGAACCTATTATGTTTTCATCAATATATGAGAGTTCTTGATCCTATCTTGCAAGTGCATAGTCACCTATTATGTGGTATGATCCGTTAACCCCGAAGTGACAGTGCTAGGAAAAGGGCTATAGATGGAAATGACACTAATGGCGCACCAGACATGTGGTGCGCCATTAGTATATAATAATGGCGCACCATGTGTTGGTGCGCCATTAGTGTCCAAATACTAATGGCGCACCACATCCACGGTGCGCCATTAGTAAAAAAAATTCATTTTTTTTCAAAACTAGTAATGGCGCACCGTGGGAGTGGTGCGCCATTACTAGTTAAACTAGTAATGGTAACTAGTAATGGCGCACCACATCCACGGTGCGCCATTAGTAAATTATTTTCAAATTTTTTTCCAATTTTTTTTTTTCAAAACTAGTAATGGCGCACCAGTGGACAATGCGCCATTACTAGTTAAAACTAGTAATGGCGCACTGTCAACTGGTTAGCCATTACTAAGTTTTTTTTAAAACAAATTCAGAATTTGTTTTTCAAAACTAGTAATGGTGCACCGTGGGTGTGATGCGCCATTACTAGTTTAAACTAGTAATGGCGCACCACCCCCACGGTGCGCCATTACTAACGTACCGAATGCACCCCCCTGTGGACCGCCTTTTCAGTTTTAAAAAAATAAAAGAAAATGATGGAATGTCCAAAAAATAAAAGAAAATAAGTTTCCTATGTGATATGTGGTCTAGTTGTTGGGAAAATTTACAAATATGAATTTCGATTTTATTTGCAAAATCTCTCTGAAATTTGTAAAATGGGCATAACTTTTGCATACGAACTCAGATTAAAAAGTTTTTTATATGAAAAATCATCTACTCGAAAAGTGCGTGTGAAAAAAGTTACGGGGCTTTTAAGATCCAGAGGGAAAAAAATTCAAAAAATTTCAAACTTACTAGTGGCGCACCATATGCTAGGTGCGCCACTAGTAACAGAAAAAAAATTGGTTTAAAAAAAATTGAATTATTTTTCAAAATATGATACGTAATATGACCGGGAAGTTTGAAATATTTTTGCAAAATTTCGTCATACTCATGAACATGAACAAAGTCCTAGACATCAGCAAGGTTTAATAGGATTGATATGATAGATATATCAACAAGTGCCTGTGAAGTGAGGTGATGCTGGGGTTGGATAGAACTATGAAGTTAAGAGTGCTTGGGTTGGAGTAGTGTGAGGATGGGTGACCTTCCGGGAAGTTTGACCATAGAGTGCGATTTGACTCGAGATTAAGCCATAGTGACCCGAGATTAAGACAAAAATAAAAAAATTGAATTTTTTTTTAAAAAAAATTTGAAAAAAAATTATTACTAATGGCGCACTTCTATGTGGTGCGCCATTACTAAGTCAGATAGTAATGGCGCACCTCTAGGCATACTAATGGTGCACTACTGGCCTTCCATATATTGTTCTTCTCTTATTTACTTTTCCGTTGCTATTGCTATCATCACTACAAAATACCAAAAACATTACTCTTGCTATCATTACCTTTTGCTACCGTTACCACTACTATCATATTACTTTGCTACAAAATACTTTGTTGCAGATATTAAGTTTCCAGGTGTGGTTGAATTGACAACTCAGCTGCTAATACTTGAGAATATTCTTTGGCTCCCCTTGTGTCGAATCAATAAATTTGGGTTGAATACTCTACCCTCGAAAACTGTTGCGATCCCCTATACTTGTGGGTTATCAATGGTGCATTCCTGGAAGGCGGCTTCAAGGGCGGGCCGGCCTCCAGTAGGCGGCCCTCCCCTCCCCTCGAAGTTCGCACTCACCTACTTCGACGAGACGGAGTGTGGCTACAGTGTGCCTGACCAAGCGGCCACCAACCCACCTAACAGCGGGACTGTAGCCATACGACTCCTGACGTGGCCTCCATCATCAAGTACAAAGCTACAGCAAAAGGCAATTAGCATGGCCCCCAGGCGGCGGGCCCTACCTGTCGGTCAGATTCTCGGCAGCCGGCGGGGCGCTCCAAAAGCGGGTCCCAGGAGCCGGCGAAGAACCCAGCGACCCTAGACTCTGATGTTTGGGTCCTACACCCAGCCGTATTACCATTGTACCCCTGGAGGGTTGACCTATAAAACACCCTAGGGCTCACCCATGCAAAGGGTTCAGCCCTCATCCCACGCACACACATCATAGCTAAGAGAAGTAAGGTAGCAACTTTGCCCTGAAGGAAATATGCCCTAGAGGCAATAATAAAATTATTATTTATTTCCATATTTCATGATAAATGTTTATTATTCATGCTAGAATTTTATTAACCGGAAACATGATACATGTGTGAATCCATAGACAAACAGAGTGTCACTAGTATGCCTCTACTTGACTAGCTTGTTGATCAAAGATGGTTATGTTTCCTAACCATAGACATGAGTTGTCATTTGATAAACGGGATCACATCATTAGGAGAATGATGTGATTGACTTGACCCATTTCGTTAGCTTAGGAATTGATCGGTTAGTATGTTGCTATTGCTTTCTTCATGACTTATACATGTTCCTATGACTATGAGATTATGCAACTCCCGTTTATCGGAGGAACACTTTGTGTGCTACCAAACATCACAACGTAACTGGGTCATTATAAAGGTGCTCTACAGGTGTCCCCGAAGGTACTTGTTGGGTTGGCGTATTTCGAGATTAGGATTTATCACTTTGATTGTCGGAGAGGTATCTCTGGGCCCACTCAGTAATGCACATCACTATAAGCCTTGCAAGCATTGCAACTAATGAGTTAGTTGTAGGATGATGTATTTCGGAATGAGTAAAGAGACTTGCCGGTAACGAGATTGAACTAGGTATTGAGATACCGACGATCGAATCTCGGGCAAGTAACATACCGATGACAAAGGGAACAACGTATGTTGTTATGCGGTTTGACCGATAAAGATCTTCGTAGAATATGTGGGAGCCAATTTGAGCATCCAGGTTCCGCTATTGGTTATTGACCGGAGATGTGTCTCGGTCATGTCTACATAGTTCTCGAACCCGTAGGGTCCACACGCTTAAAGTTTGATGATGGTTATATTATGAGTTTATGTGTTTTGATGTACCGAAGGTTGTTCGGAGTCCAGGATGTGATCACGGATATGACGAGGAGTCTCAAAATGGTCGAGACACAAAGATTGATATATTGGACGACTATGTTCGAACACCGGAATGGTTTCGGGGAGTATCAGGCATATACCGGAGTACCCGGGGGTTACCGAAACCCCCCGGGGAGACTAATGGGCCTATTGGGCCCTAGTGGAGAAGAGGAGGGGCGGCCAAGGGGCAGCCACGCGCCCCTCCCCCCAGTCCAAATTGGACAAGGAGGGGGGCGGTGCCCCCCCTTTCCTTTTCCCCCTCTCTCCTTCCCTCTCCTCTCCTACTCCCACATGGAAGGGGGGAGTCCTACTCCCGGTGGGAGTAGGACTCCTCATGGGGCGCGCCTAGGGTGGCCGGCCCGCTCCCCCTCCTCCACTCCTTTATATATGGGGAGGGAGGCACCCCTTGGAGACACAACAATTGATCCTTTGGTTCTCTTAGCCGTGTGCGGTGCCCCCCTCCACCATAATCCACCTCGATAATATCGTAGCGGTGCTTAGGCGAAGCCCTGCGTCGGTAGAACATCATCATCGTCACCACGCCGTCGTGTGATACGTCCATTTTGCATCATGCTTTAATATCAATATATATTGCATTATGGGCTGTTATTACACATTATGTCACAATACTTATGCTTATTCTCTCTTATTTTACAAGGTTTACATAAAGAGGGAGAATGTCGGCAGCTCGGATTCTGGCTGGAAAAGGAGCAAATATTAGAGACCTATTCTGCACAGCTCCAAAAGTCCTGAAACTTCACGGATGGGGTTTTCCGAATATATAAAAAAACAATGAGCGCAAGAACTTCACCAGGGGGGCACACCCTGCCCACGAGGGTGGGGGGGCGCCCCCCTACCTCGTGGGCCCCCTGGTGGCCCTTCTGTGACCATCTTCTGCTATATGGACTATTTCGATGGGAAAAAATCATAAGCCATCTTCTTGGAGGAAACTCCACCGCCACGAGGCGGAACCTTGGCGGAACCAATCTAGGGTTCTAGCAGGGCTGTTCTGGCGGGGTAACTTCCCTCCCAGAGGGGGAAATCATCGCCATCATCATCACCAACGCTCCTCTCATCGGGAGAGGGCAATCTCCATCAACATCTTCATCGGCACTATCTCATCTCAAAAACCTAGTTCATCTCTTCTATCCAATTCTTGTCTCCAAGTCCGGGATTGGTGCTAGTAGGTTGCTAGTAGTGTTATTGCTCCTTGTAGTTGATGCTAGTTAGTTTAATTGGTGGAAGATCATATGTTCAGATCCTATATGCACATTAATACCCCTCTAATTATGAACATGTTTATGCTTTGTGAGTAGTTACTTTTGTTCCTGAGGACCTGGGAGAAGTCTTGCTATTAGTAGTCATGTGAATTTGGTATTCGTTCGATATTTTGATGAGATGTATGTTGTCTCTCCTCTAGTGGTGTTATGTGAATGTCGACTACATGACACTTCACCATTGTTTGGGCCTAGAGGAAGGCATTGGGAAATAATAAGTAGATGATGGGTTGCTAGAGTGACAGAAGCTTAAACCCTAGTTTATGCGTTGCTTCGTAAGGGGCTGATTTGGATCCATATGTTTCATGCTATGGTTAGGTTTACCTTAATACTTTTTTTGTATTTGCGCATGCTTGCAATAGAGGTTAATCATAAGTGGGATGCTTGTCCAAGTAAGGGCAGCACCAAAGCACCGGTCCACCCACATACCAAATTATCAAAGTACCGAACGCGAATCATATGAACGTGATGAAAACTAGCTTGACGATATTCCCATGTGTCCTCGGGAGCGCTTTACATCATATAAGAGTTTGTCCAGGCTTGTCCTTTTCTACCAAAAGGATGGGGCCACCTTGCTGCACCTTATTTACTTTTGTTACTTGTTGCTCGTTACAAATTATCCTATCACAAAACTATCTGTTACCACTTATTTCAGTACTTGCAGAGAATACCTTGCTGGAAACCGCTTATCATTTCCTTCCGCTCCTCATTGGGTTCGACACTCTTACTTATCAAAAGGAATATGATAGATCCCCTATACTTGTGGGTCATCAAGACTCTCTTCTGGCGCCGTTTCCGGGGAGTGAAGCGCCATTGGTAGGTGGAATTTGGTAAGGAAAAATTTATATAGTGTGCTGAAATTTACTGTCACTTGTTACTAAGGAAAGTAATTCTCTGAGGGGCTTGTTCGGGGTATCTTCACCCCGACCAGTAGAGCAAAGAGTTGCTCCTCAACCTACTGAACCTACTGAAAATGAAAATTCTTGCTTTGAAATTCCTTTGGGTATGGTAGAAAAACTGCTAGCTAATCCTTTTTTAGGAGATGGAACAAAACATCCTGATGAACATCTAATATATGTGGATGAAGTTTGTGGATTATTTAAGCTTGTAGGTGTACCCGGAGATGTTGGTAAGAAGAAGGTCTTCCCTTTATCTTTGCGGGGAGATGCATCGACATGGTATAGGCTATGTGATGATATGGAGTCTTGGAACTACAAACGATTGAAATTGGAATTTCATCAAAAGTTTTATCCTATGCATCTTGTTCATCGTGATCGCAATTATATATATAATTTTTGGTCTCGCGAAGGAGAAAGCATCGCTCAAGCTTGGGGGAGGCTTAAATCAATGTTATATTCATGCCCCAATCATGAGCTCTGAAGAGAAATGATTATTCAAAAATCTTTATGCTCGGCTTTCTGATAACAATTGCACCATGCTTGATACTTCTTGTGCTCGCTCTTTTATGATGAAGACTATTGAATTGAAATGGGATTTATTGGAAAGAATTAAATGCAACTCTGAAGATTGGGACCTCGGCAATGGTAAGGAGTCAGGTATGACACCTAGTTCTGATTGTGTTAAATCTTTTATGGATACCGATATTTTTCGTAAATTTAGCACTAATTATGGACTTGACTCTGAGATAGTAGCTTCTTTCTGTGAAACTTTTGCTGCTTATGTTGATCTCCCCAAGGAGAAGTGGTTTAAATATCATCCTCACATAGAATTAAAAGTAGCTGCACCAATTAAAGTTCAAGAAAAGACTATTACTTATAATGATCCTTTTGTTCCTACTTCTTATGTTGAGAAACCACCTTTCCCTGTTAGGATAAAGGATCATGCTAAAGCTTCAACTATGGTTCACAAAAGCAATATTAAAACATATACACCTCCTGAGCAAGTTAAAGTTGAACCTAATATTGCTATTGTTAAGGATCTCTTGTCTGATAATATAGATGGCCATGTTATTTATTTTTGTGATGAAACTGCTAGAATTGCTAAACCCCGTGATACAGATAAACCTAGACCTGTCATAGTCATGCCTGTTATTTCTGTTAAAATAGGAGATCATTGTTATCATGGCTTATGTGATATGGGTGCTAGTGCTAGTGCAATACCTATTGACTTATACAAAGAAATTATGCATGACATTGCACCTGTTGAGTTAGAAAATATTGATGTCACAATTAAACTTGCTAATAGAGATACTGTTTCACCAATGGGAATTGTTAGAGATGTTGAAGTCTTGTGTGGGAAAACTAAATATCCTATTGATTTTCTTGTTCTTGGTTCCCCACAAGATAGCTTCTGTCCCATTATATTTGGTAGACCCTTCTTAAATACTGTTAATGCTACCATAGATTGAAAAAGAGATGTTGTTACTGTCGGTTTAGATGATATGACTCATGAATTTAATTTTTTGAAATTTAGTAGACAACATCGTGAAGAAGAATTACCTAGTAAATATGAAATTATTGGTCTTGCCTCTATTTCCATACCTCCTAATGATCCTTTGGAACAATATTTACTAGACCATGAAAATGATATGTTTACGAATGAAAGAAGGGAATTAGATGAAGTATTCTTTAAACATGAACCTATTCTAAAACATAATTTAATTGTTGAAATCCTAGGAGATCCTCCTCCACCCAAGGGTGATCCCGTGTTTGAGCTTAAACCGTTACCGGATACTCTTAAATATGCTTATCTTGATGAGAAAAAGATATACCCTGTTATTATTAGTGCTAACCTTTCAGAACATGAAGAAGAGAAATTATTGAAAATTCTGAAGAACCACCGTGCTGCTATTGGGTATACTCTTGATTATCTTAAGGGCATTAGTCCCACTCTATGTCAACATAAAATTAATTTGGAAGAAGATGCTAAACCAGTTCGTGATCATGAACGCCGTCTGAATCCTAAAATGAAAGAAGTGGTAGGAAAGGAGATACTAAAGCTCCTTGAGGCAAGTATAATTTATCCCGTTGCTGATAGTAAGTGGGTAAGTCATGTCCATTGTGTCCCTAAGAAGGGAGGTATTACTATTGTTCCTAATGATAAAGATGAATTGACCCCTCAAAGAATTATTACTGGTTATAGGATGGTAATTGATTTCTGCAAATTAAATAAGGCTACTAAAAAGCTCATTACCCCTTACCTTTTATCGATCAAATGCTAGAAAGATTATCCAAACATATGCATTTTTGCTTTCTAGATGGTTATTCTGGTTTCTCTCAAATACCTGTGTCAACCAAAGATCAATCAAAGACTACTTTTACATGCCCTTTTGGTACTTTTGCTTATAGACGTATGCCTTTTGGTTTATGTAATGCACCTGCTACCTTTCAAAGATGCATGATGGCTATATTCTCTGACTTTTCCGAAAAGATTTGTGAGGTTTTCATTGATGACTTTTCCGTCTATGGATCTTCTTTTGATGATTGCTTGAGAAACCTTGATCGAGTTTTACAGAGATGTGAAGAAACTAATCTTGTCCTGAATTGGGAAAAGTGCCACTTTATGGTTAATGAAGGTATTGTCTTGGGGCATAAAGTTTCTGAAGGAGGTATTGAAGTTGATAAAGCCAAGGTTGATGCTATTGAAAATATGCCATGTCCCAAGGAGATCAAAGGTATAAGAAGTTTCCTTGGTCATGTCGGGTTTTATAGTAGGTTCATTAAGGACCTCGAAAATTTCTCGGCCCCTGACTAATTTATTACAAAAAGATCTACCATTTGTCTTTGATGATGATTGTGTAGAAGCATTTGAAATACTTAAGAAAGCATTGATCTCTCCACCTATTGTTCAGCCACCTAATTGGAATTTACCCTTTGAAATTATGTGTGATGCTAGTGATTATGATGTAGGTGTTGTTCTAGGAGAAAGAGTTGATAAGAAACTAAATGTTATTCAATATGCTAATAAAACCCTTGACAATGCTCAAAGAAATTATGCTAGTACTGAAAAATAATTCTTAGCAGTTGTATTTGCTTGTGATAAGTTTAGACCTTATATTGTAGATTCTAAAGTAACTATTCACACTGATCGTGCTGCTATTAAATATCTTATGGAAAAGAAAGATGCTAAACCTAGACTTATTAGATGGGTTCTCTTGCTTCAAGAATTTGATTTACATATTGTTGATAGAAAAGGAGCTGAGAACCCCGTTGCAGACAACTTGTCTAGGTTAGAAAATGTGCTTGATGACCCACTACCTATTGATGATAGCTTTCCTGATGAGCAATTAAATGTCATAAATGCTTCTCATACTGCTCCATGGTATGCTGATTATGCTAATTACATTGTTGCTAAGTTTATACCACCTATTTTCACATACCAGCAAAAGAAAAAGTTCTTCTATGTTTGAGGCATTACTTTTGGGATGACCCACATCTTTATAAAGAAGGAGTAGATGGTGTTATTAGATGTTGTGTACCTGAGCATGAACAGGAACAGATCCTACGCACGTGTCACTCCGAAGCTTATGGAGGGCACCATGCTGGAGATAGAACTGCACATAAGGTACTACAATCTGGTTTTTATTGGCCTACTCTCTTCAAGGATGCCCGTAAGTTTGTCTTATCTTGTGATGAATGTCAAAGAATTGGTAATATTAGTAGACGTCAGGAAATGCCTATGAATTATTCACTTGTTATTGAACCATTTGATGTTTGGGGCTTTGACTATATGGGACCTTCCCCTTCCTCTAATGGTTATACACATATTTTAGTTGTTGTTGATTACGTTACTAAGTGGGTAGAAGCTATTCCAACTACTAGTGTTGATCATAACACTTCTATTAAAATGCTTAAAGAAGTTATCTTTCCAAGGTTTGGAGTCCCTAGATATTTAATGACTGATGGTGGTTCAAATTTTATTCATGGTGCTTTCCGTAAAATGCTTGCTAAATATGATGTTAATCATAGAATTGTATCTCCTTATCATCCTCAGTCTAGTGGTCAAGTAGAATTGAGTAATAGAGAACTCAAATTAATTTTGCAAAAGAGTATCAATAGGTCCAGAAAGAATTGGTCTAAGAAACTTGATGATGCATTATGGGCCTATAGAACTGCATATAAAAATCCTATGGGTATGTCTCCGTATAAAATGGTCTATGGAAAGGCATGTCACTTACCTCTTGAACTAGAACACAAGGCTTATTGGGCTATTAAAGAACTAAATTATGATTTTAAACTTGCTGGTGAGAAGAGGTTATTTGATATTAACTCACTTGATGAATGGAGAACCCAAGCCTACGAAAATGCCAAGTTGTTTAAAGAAAATCTTAAAAGGTGGCATGATAAAAGAATACAAAAGCGTGAGTTTAATGTAGGTGATTATGTATTGCTATACAACTCTCGTTTAAGATTTTTTGCAGGAAAACTTCTCTCTAAATGGGAAGGTCCCTACGTTATTGAGGAGGTCTACCGTTCCGGTGCCATGAAAATCAACAACTTCGAAGGCACAAATCCGAAGGTGGTAAATGGTCAAAGAATCAAACATTATATCTCAGGTAATCCCATAAATGTTGAAACCAATGTTATTGAAACCATAACCCCAGAGGAATATATAAAGGACACTTTCCGGAATGTTTCAGACTCCGAAAAGGAATAGGTATGTGGTACGGTAAGTAAACCGACTCCAAAACAGTTTTAAGGCAATATTTCTCCGTTTTGGAATATTTAGAAAAATAGAAAAATAAGAAGCAGTCCGGAAAGGACACGAGGGCCCCATGAGGGTGGAGGGCGCGCCCTACCCCCTTACCACGTGGGCACTTTGTGTGCTCTCCGGACTCCATTTTCTTACAGGACACGTATTTTGGTCGGTAAAAATTCATTATATAACCTCCCGGGGGTTTTGACTCCCATATCACGCAAAAAGCCTTTGTCTTTGTTTTGAGTTGTCCTTCTGCAGACAGCGCAACATGTCGTCCCAGGATTCGGAAGGAGAAAGCTACGTGGCTGATTACCTTGCAGATCCTAAGATCTATGGGGATGTGGATCATTGCGGTTGGACTAAGGAAGAAGAAGAGGACTATGAACCCAAGGGAAAGGAGGAGACGAGCTCAGATGAAGATGAAGTCCCACTACCTCAACCTGGGGACATGCATGTGGAGTTCAAAAAGTCAAGTCTCCCGGATAGAGTAAACAAACCTAAGATCGAGCTTATCCCTTTTCGCCTCTTGTAGCAGAACAAGCAGGAACTATGCAAAAAGATATTGAGCCTGGAACAGGAGATCGAGGACCTAAGGGACCAAAATTTCGTCCTCAAATGCAAATTAAGGAAGAAGCCTACGCCATCAACAAAATCACCACCGTCTCCACCAACAAAGAAGAATTGAGTATCTTGTATGGGCACTCCACTTGGCAACCTCCAAGCTTGTGGGAGTGCCCCGGTATCGTATCACCATCACTTTTATCTTTACCATTTTTCTTAGTTTGATCCTTTTGGTAATATTTTGATCTAGTAGAATAAAAGTTCTTAGTATGATCTAGTTGTGAGTTTTGCCTTATTATCCTTCTATGTAATCGAGTCTGTGAGCTATATAATAAAGGTTAGTATTGAGTCAAGGGCTTGATTATTTTGCCATGATCCTAAGTGAATAAAGGAAAAGAGAAATAAATAAAAAGAAACAAAGAGATCATGTGACTCTTATGGAGAGTAATGAGCTCACATAGAAAGAGTATGATGAATGAAAGTTATTGAGGGTTGACAAACATAGTTTTGGTCATTGTTGCAATTAATAGGAAGTAATAAAGAAAGAGAGGTCTTCACATATAAATATACTATCTTGGACATCTTTTATGATTGTGAGCACTCATTAAAATATGACATGCTAAAGAGTTGACATTGGACAAGGGAGACAACATAATGGGTTATGTTTTCTTACGTCTGAGATAAATTATATTGTCTTGGATCCTCCAACATGTTGAGCTTGCCTTTCTCCCTCATGCTAGCCAAATTCATTGCACCAAGTAGATATACTACTTGTGCTTCCAAATACCCTTAAACCATTTTGCCATGAGAGTCCACCATATCTACCTATGGATTGAGTAAGATCCATCAAGTAAGTTGTCATTGGTGCAAGCAATAAAAATTGCTCTCTAAATATGTATGATTGATTGGTGTGGTAGAAATAATCTTTATACAATCGTGTGATATGGAAGTAATAAAAGCGACAAACTGCATAATAAAGGTCCATATTACAAGTGGCAATATAAAGTGATGTTCTTTCACGTTAGGATTTTGTGCATCCAACCATAAAAGTGCATGACAACCTCTGCTTCCCTCTGCGAAGGGCCTATCTTTCACTTTTATCTCCTACATTACATAAGAGTCATGGTGATCCTCACCCTTCCTTTTTACATTTTATCCTTTGGCAAGCACAATATGTTGGAAAGATCCCGGTATATATGGCTAATTGGATGTAGGTTTTCATGAACTATTACTGTTGACATTACCCTTGAGGTAAAACATTGGGAGGCAAAACTATAAGCCCCTATCTTTCTTAGTGTCAGATAAAAACTCCATACCGATAAGTGTTGTGTGAGTGTCAGCAATTGTGAAAGACTATATGATAGTTGAGTATGTGGACTTGCTGAAAAGCTCTTATACATTGACTCTTTCCTATGTTATAATAAATTGCAATTGCTTCAATCACTGAGATTATAGTTTGTCAGTTTCAATGAAGTTTACAAGTCATACTTGATATTGTGATTGAATTATTACTCTGGCATAAGATATCATATGACAAGAATTATATAAGTTGCTGTTATAAGAATGATCATGATGCCCTCATGTCCGTATTTTATTTTTATCGACACCTTCATCTCTAAACATGTGGACATATTTTTCGATTTCGGCTTTTCGCTTGAGGACAAGCAAGGTTTAAGCTTGGGGGAGTTGATACGTCCATTTTGCATCATGCTTTTATATCAATATTTATTGCATTATGGGCTGTTATTACACATTATGTCACAATACTTATGCCTATTCTCTCTTATTTTACAAGGTTTACATAAAGAGGGAGAATGCCGGCAGCTGGGATTCTGGGCTGGAAAAGGAGCAAATATTAGAGACCTATTCTGCATAGCTCCAAAAGTCCTGAAACTTCACGGATGAGGTTTTCCAAATATATAAAAAACATTGAGCGCAAGAACTTCACCAGGGGGGCCACACCCTGCCCATGAGGGTGGGGGGCGCGCCCCCTACCTCGTGGGCCCCCTGGTGGCCGTCCTGTGACCATCTTCTGCTATATGGACTCTTTCGATGGGAAAAAAATCATAAGCCATCTTCTCGGATGAAACTCCGCCGCCACGAGGCGGAACCTTGGCGGAACCAATCTAGGGTTCTAGCAGGGCTGTTCTGCTGGGGAAACTTCCCTCCCGGAGGTGGAAATCATCACCATCGTCATCACCAACGCTCCTCTCATCGGGAGAGGGAAATCTCCATCAACATCTTCATCAGCACCATCTCATCTCAAAACCCTAGTTCATCTCTTGTATCCAATTCTTGTCTCCAAGTCCGAGATTGGTGCTAGTAGGTTGCTAGTAGTGTTAATTGCTCCTTGTAGTTGATGCTAGTTGGTTTAATTGGTGGAAGATCATATGTTCATATCCTATATGCACATTAATACCCCTCTGATTATGAACATGTTTATGCTTTGTGAATAGTTACTTTTGTTCCTAAGGACATGGGAGAAGTCTTGTTATTAGTAGTCATGTGAATTTGGTATTCGTTCGATATTTTGATGAGATGTATGTTGGCTCTCCTCTAGTGGTGTTATGTGAACGTCGACTACATGACACTTCACCATTGTTTGGGCCTAGAGGAAGGCATTGGGAAATAATAAGTAGATGATGGGTTGCTAGAGTGCCAGAAGCTTAAACCCTAGTTTATGCGTTGCTTCGTAAGGGGCTGATTTGGATCCATATGTTTCAAGCTATGGTTAGGTTTACCTTAATACTTTTTTTGTATTTGCGGATGCTTGCAATAGAGGTTAATCATAAGTGGGATGCTTGTCCAAGTAAGGGCAGCACCAAAGCACCGGTCCACCCACATACCAAATTATCAAAGTACTGAACGCGAATCATATGAACATGATGAAAACTAGCTTGATGATATTCCCATGTGTCCTCGGGAGCGCTTTACATCATCTAAGAGTTTGTCCAGGCTTGTCCTTTGCTATAAAAAGGATTGGGCTACCTTGCTGCACCTTATTTACGTTTGTTACTTGTTGCTCGTTACAAATTATCCTATAACAAAACTATATGTTACCACTTATTTCATTAATTGTAGAGAATACCTTGTTGGAAACCGCTTATCATTTCCTTCTGCTCCTCGTTGGGTTCGACACTCTTACTTATCGAAAGGACTACAATAGATCCCCTATACTTGTGGGTCATCATCGTGCTGACGGAACTCTCCCTCAAAGCTCGGCTGGATCGGAGTTCGAGGGATGTCATCGAGTTGAACGTGTGCTGAACTCGGAGGTGCTGTATGTTTGGTACTTGATCGGTCGGATTGTGAAGACGTATGACTGCATCAACCGCGTTGTGCTAACACTTCCACTTTCGGTCTACGAGGGTACGTGGACAACACTCTGCCCTCTCGTTGCTATGCATCACCATGATCCGGTGTGTGCGTAGGAAATTTTTGAAATTACTACGTTACCCAACAGTGGCATCCGAGCCAGGTTTATGCGTAGATGTTATATGCACGAGTAGAACACAAGTGAGTTGTGGGCGATACAAGTCATACTGCTTACCAACATGTCATACTTTGGTTCGGCGGTATTGTTGGATGAAGCGGCCCGGACCGACATTACGCGTACACTTACGCGAGACTGGTTCTACCGACATGCTTTGCACACAGGTGGCTGACAGGTGTTAGTTTCTCCAACTTTAGTTGAATCGAGTGTGGCTACGCTCGGTCCTTGAGAAGGTTAAAACAGCACTAACTTCACGAACTATCGTTGTGGTTTTGATGCGTAGGTAAGAACGGTTCTTGCTCAGCCCGTAGCAGCCACGTAAAACTTGCAACAACAAAGTAGAGGACGTCTAACTTGTTTTTGCAGGGCATGTTGTGATGTGATATGGTCAATACGTGATGAGATATAAGTTGTTGTATAAGATGATCATGTTTTGTTGAAGTTATCGGCAACTGCCAGCAGCCTTATGGTTGTCTCTTTATTGCATAAGATGCAAGAGCCAAATAATTGCTTTACTTTATCGCTATGCGATAACAGTAGTTGGCGAGACGACCATGTCACAACACATTGATATAGATCAAGATGATGGAGATCATGGTGTCATGCCGGTGATGATGGAAATCATGACGATGCTTTGGAGATGGAGATCAAAGGCACAAGATGATGATGGCCATATCATGTCACATATTTTGATTGCATGTGATGTTCATCTTTTATGCATCTTATTTTGCTTTGATTGACGGTAGCATTATAAGATGATCTCTCACTAAATTTCAAGATAAAAGTGTTCTCCCTGAGTATGCACCGTTGCCAAAGTTTGTCGTGCCGAGACACCATGTGATGATCGGGTGTGATAAGCTCTACGTCCATCTAAAACGGGTGCAAGCCAGTTTTGCACACGCAGAATATTCGGGTTAAACTTGACGAGCCTAGCATATGCAGATATGGCCTCGGAACACTGAGACCGAAAAGTCGAGCGTGAATCATATAATAGATACAATCAACATAGTGGTGTTCACCATTGAAAACTACTCCATCTCACGTGATGATCAGACATGGTTTAGTTGATTTGGATCACGTGATCACTTAGATGATTAGAGGGATGTCTATCTAAGTGGGAGTTCTTAAGTAATATGATTAATTGAACTTTAATTTATCATGAACTTAGTCCTGGTAGTATTAGCATATCTATGTTGGAGATCAATAGCTCGCGATGTTGCTCCCCATTTATTTTGATATGTTCCTAGAGAAAAACTATGTTGAAAAATGTTAGTGGCAATGATGCGGATTGGATCTGTGATCTGAGGATTATCCTCATTGTTGCACAAAAGAATAATGTCCTTGATGCACCGCTAGGTGACAGACCGATTGCAGGAGCAAATGCAGATGTTATGAACGTTTGGCAAGCTCGATATGATGACTACTCGATAGTTTAGTGCACCATGCTTTACGGCTTAGAATCGGGGCTTCGAAGACGTTTTGAACGCCATGGAGCATATGAGATGTTCCAGGAGTTGAAATTGGTATTTCCTGCTCATGCCCGTGTTGAGAGGTATGAGACCTCTGACAGTACTTTGCCAACAAGATGGAGGAGAATAGCTCAACCAGTGAGCTTGTGCTTAGATTGTCTGGGTACTACAATTGCTTGAATCAAATGGGAGTTAATCTTTCAGATAAGATAGTAATTGATAGAATTCTCTAGTCACTATCACCAAGTTACTAGAACTTCATGATGAACTATAATATGCAAGGGATGACGAAAGTAATTCCCGAGCTCTTCGCGATGCTGAAATCAACGAAGGTATAAATCAAGAAAGAGCATCAAGTGTTGATGGTTAACAAGACCACTAGTTTCAAGTAAAGGGACAAAGGGAAGAAAAGGGAACTTCCAGAAGAACGGCAAGCAAGTTGCTGCTCAAGTAAAGAAACCCAAGTCTGGACCTAAGCCTGAGACTAAGTGCTTCTACTGCAAAGGGACTAGTCACTGGAAGCATAACTGCCCCAAGTATTTGGCGGATAAGAAGGATGGCAAAGTGAACAAAGGTATATTTGATATACATGTTTGTAGGATCGAAAGTATGTCTAGAGGGGGGTGATTAGACTACTTGACCAAATAAAAACTTAACCTTTTCCCAATTTTAGTTCTTGGCAGATTTTAGCTATTTTAGGAAAAGTCAAGCAATCATCACAGAATTCAAGCAAGCATGCAAAGAGTATATTGGCAGCGGAAAGTAAAGCATGCAACTTGCAAGAATGTAAAGGGAAGGGTTTGGATAATTCAAACGCAATTGGAGACACGGATGTTTTTCCCGTTGTTCGGATAGGTGGTGCTATCCTACATCCACGTTGATGGAGACTTCAACCCACAAAGGGTAACGGTTGCGAGAGTCCACGGAGGGCTCCACCCACAAAGGGTAACGATTGCGCGAGTCCACACAGGGCTCCACCCACGAAGGGTCCACGAAGAAGCAACCACCCACAAAGGGTCCATGAAGAAGAAACCTTGTCTATCCCACCATGGCCATCGCCCACACAGGACTTGCCTCACTAGCGGTAGATCTTCACGAAGTAGGCGATCTCCTTGCCCTTACAAACTCCTTGGTTCAACTCCACAATCTTGTCGGAGGCTCCCAAGTGACACCTAGCCAATCTAGGAGACACCACTCTCCAAGAAGTAATAAATGGTGTGTAGGTAATGAACTCCTTGCTCTTGTGCTTCAAATGATAGTCTCCCCAACACTCAAAGGATTTGGATTTTGTGGAACGAAGATTTGAGTGGAAAGCAACTTGGAGAGGCTAGAGATCAAGATTCATATGGTAGGAATGGAATATCTTGGTCTCAACACATGAGTAGGTGGTTCTCTCTCAGAACATATGAGTTGGAATGGTGTATGTGTTCTGATGGCTCTCTCTTCGAATGAAGAGGAGGTGGAGGGGTATATATAGCCTCCACACAAAATCCAACCGTTACACACAGTTTTCCAATCTCGGTGGGACCGAATCAACAAACTCGGTCGGACCGAAAATGTAAACCTAGTGACCGTTAGAGATTTTCGGTGGGACTGACATGCAACTCGGTAGGACCGATATGGTTAGGGTTTGGGCATAACGTAATCTCGGTGAGACCGATTACACAAACTCAGTGAGACCGAATTTGGTAATTAGCTAACCAGAGAGTTGGTCAGGCAAACTCGGTGGGACCGATTTGCTCTTTCGGTGAGACCGAAAAGTTACAAAGGGGAAACACTGAATTTACATTGCAATCTCGGTGGGACTGATTCGCTCTTTCGGTGAGACCGAAAAGTTACGAAAGGGAAACAGAGAGTTCGCAATCCCATCTCGGTGAGACCGAGATCCCTATCGGTAGAACCGAATTTGCTAGGGTTTGGCAGTGGCTTATGACAAGTGAAACTCGGTGGCGCCGGATAGGAAGAATCGGTAGGACCGAGTTTGGCTTAGGGTTTAGGTCATATGTGGATATGGGAAAGTAGTTGAGGGTTTTGGAGCATATCACTAAGCACATGAAGCAAGAGGCTCATTAAGCAACACCTCATCCCTCCTTGATAGTATTGGCTTTTCCTAAAGACTCAATGTGATCTTGGATCACTAAAATATAAAATGAAGAGTCTTGAGCTTTTGAGCTTGAGCCAATCCTTTGTCCTTAGCATTTTGAGGGTTCCACTTTCACATCCATGCCATGCCAATCATTGAGCTTTCCTGAAATAATCATCTTGGAATAGCATTAGCTCAATGAGCTATATGTTGTTATGAATTACCAAAACCACCTAGGGATAGTTGCACTTTCAATCTCCCCCTTTTTGGTGATTGACGACAACATATAGATCAAAGCTTCGACAAATGATAATAAGCATGAAATATATCGTCGCTTTGAGAAGTATGTGATAAGTAAGAGCTCCCCCTAAGTTTGTGCATATTTAAAATTTGCTTTGGACTGCAAATGCACAAGGAGTTAGAGTCATGGTTTACTCTTCCATGTCACATACATCTTGGTGGAGCGCTTAAAATGATAAGAATGAAATACATGCACTCATCACCAAGAATAGTGAATGATCACATAAGATAGATAAGATAATAGCATTAAGCAAGCATTAAGTGTAGCTTATGATCAAACACATGATCATCAATGTCTCACAAGCAATTACATAGTATCTCAAGCACTCAAAAGCAAACAAGTTCGAAAAACCACCAAATAAAGCAAGAGAGAAAAGAAACACTCTCTCTCTCGAAGCCTATGATCTGTACATTTTTCTCCCCCTTTGGCAACAAGTTACCAAAAAGTTCCTAGAAAATGCATAGTGCTAGATCGATGCTCAGGCTTGATCTTCAGGTGGTGGTGGAGTCCGGATCACTCCAAGGACGAAGGCTTCTGTAGATGCTGAAGTAGACGCTGGAGTTGGAGCTGAAGTAGATGCTGGAGCTGGTGGAACTGAAGCTGTAGCTGGTGCAGAAGTGGTGGATCTTGTGTTAGCAACTGGCACGGCAGACGACCTCGGACCTCGTGGCACTCTGGCAAAGGCATCAGTGGTAGTCCTGCCTCTCCTCTCCTGCATGTCATCCTGGAGCTGCTCCACTGCAGTCTGAATCTCTGTCACCTTGACATCCAAGTTATAGAACTTTTGTTCCATGATCCTCTCTAAGCTTTCCTGGTTCTGAGTTAGGGTGGCTAGTCCTTTCTCAATTCGCAGGGTGGATGCAATCAGGTAACCAAGCTGCTCTTGTTTGGTCTTCAAGAAATGCTTAGATGCCTCCTCTTGAGTTGGCATCTTGGCAGCTTTCTCCTTCCTTGCCTTCTCCTTTGCTTGTGCTTGGGCAGACGATGTCTCATTCTCAGTCATGACAACTTGATTGTCCTCAAAATCTGGACGGATGGGAAGGTGTTCCTTGTCCAATAAATATATGCCCGTGCCCATCTTAGAGTTGATGAGCTCCTGAATTTGAGGTGCATATCCACAGCTCCTCTTCTGATCTGCTGCAGTCCTCTTGATAGTCTCTACTATGAGGCTCATGACCTTGAATTTCTGTGGCACATCAAATACGTGAAGCAAGTTTATTGCATGGCCTCTGATCATCTTGTGATCTCCAGACTTGGGCAATAAGGTGTGCCTCAATATCCAATTGATGGTTGGCAGCCCTGACAGAAGATAATGCACTGAGCCAAATTTGAAAGTGTCAAGAGCTTCATTTGGAATTTCCTTGTACATGTTGGACATTGAGTTATGATCCATCTTTTTCTTGGCATAAATGTCCAAGTCATCTGCTTGCTCCTCTGGGGCATTGATCAGTTGAGCCCATTCAGCAACTGTAGATTGGTACCTCGTACCCTCAGACATCCAAGTTATCCTCCCATCTGGATAAAAGTGTGCCGTGGAGTAGAATTGCATGATAAGCTCCTCGTTCCACTTTGTGATCTTCTGCCCAACAAAGTCAGCAACTCCACAGGTACTAAAGCTGTCATACACTCCAGGGTAGTGTTCCTCATTTTCCTTCATGTAGGTCCAGTCGACCCATCTCATGTCACAAACAATGGGCTTCTTATCTAGCAGCACTGTCTCATAGAAGTCCTGCTGTTCCTTGGTGTGAAATCTGTAATCCACAGCAGTCCTTCTCCTTGAAGCATACGGGTCTGCTTCTCTCCACTTCCTCAGCCCTGAATCTCTCCTGAGCTTCATGTCCTCAGCCACAGGATGAGCATCGTTGTGGTCTGGGATCTTGGGCTTGAGCTTTCTAAGAACTTGCTCTTCATCCTCTTCTTCAGCAACAGTCTCAGGCACTGGGGCCTTGTTCTTCTCAGCTACAGGAATGCTCCTTGTATTCCTCTTTGGTTTTGGCTTGGAGGCAGCTTTGGGCTTAGATGCAGTAGCCCCTAATCTTATGGCATCACCCATCAGCTTGGGTGCCTTAGGTGCTGGTGCAGCTACCTCTTCTTCCTCTTCCTCTTCCATGATGGAAGCCTTTCCTAGCACTCTGGCTACGGTCTTCTTGACCCTTTCCTTCCTCTTCTTGCCTTCTGCAGCAACTGGCTCTTTGGGAGTGGGCTTCTCAGTTGAGGCTCTAGCCTTTGACATAGGCTGCCTGCCTGCTGGCCTTTTGATCTTCAGTCCTGGCTTTGTGCCTTGAGCTGGCTCAACTCTCTTTGATGTGGCCTCTTCCTCTGCCACATAATCTTCATCTTCAGAATCAGAAGTTCTCTTCTTCCTTTGTCTAGTGGCAGCTTTTGGCAGATTGCTTGGGGTACTTCTGCTGTCATCATCTGAAGAGCTGGAGGGACTAGTGCCCTCACTCATCTGCACTTGTTGCTCTGACAAGTTCTGGCTGTCACTCTGATCAGACATGCTGCAATCTCTGACTGCTGACCCGGTGAATAGTTTATAGATGAGGTAGAATAGATGAGCATCACAAAATGCAGAGATTTTTGCAAAAGAATGATCCAAAAATTTAGTTTTAGTTTCCCACTGAAATCATCTCGGATCTACTAATTTTTAAACTCGGTGATACTGAAGCAGTTTTGGAACCTAAACTAGTGAACTCGGTTGGACCGAGTCACAGTTCGGTGGCACCGAGACTGCTAGGGTTTCACAGAGTTCCAAAATCGGTCACACCGATAAGTAATTCTCGGTCAGACCGAGTCTCACTTGTGCAATGGCATAAGCCAAATCGGTGGGACCGAGTTTTTCAACTCGGTGGGTCCGAGATGGTTTCGGCGGAAACCTAACCCTAAAATTTTCGAATCAAAGCTAATCTACGGGCGTATTGACTGGATAGGAGTGTTTCAATCATGGCAAGAATCATGATGATCACAATGTGCTGAGAATTGGATTGGAGAATAGCACAAAGATCGAGTCCATACCCTAGCTCGGCGGAGACTTGCTACGGCGGCAACGGCGGGGTAGAATTCCCGTTGACGGCGACGGAGACCAGCGACTGGAGGCGGCTGGCGGCGAGAAGACGATCCGGAGACCACGTTGGCAGAGCAGGCTATCGCGCAGGCGAAGGGGTTCGGAGAAATTTCCAAATTTTGCCCGTGACTATATATAGCCCGACCCTGTCGGTGTGACCGAGTGGAACAACTCGGTGGCACCGAGATTCATAACTGCATGCAGTTACTGAAACTCGGTGTGACCGAAATGTTCAAATCGGTTGCACCGAGATCCAAAACCTATATCAGCTTAATGATCTCGGTAGGATGGAAAGTGGGTTATCGGTCAGACTGAGAATCATAAAGAGGTTTTGGAAGTTTAAGTCTATGACGAATCGGGGACTCCAAGCGCTCCTCACACAGAGTGGTTCGAATCTGACTTGATCAAATTTTGTGATGCAGCATGAATAGAGTTTGAGACGAGAAAAGCATAGATAGCTAGAGGAGGTTCTTAGGCATTCTTGTCCATCCACTTGGCAAAGGAAATAAACCCAAACGATCAAAACAACAAGTGGATGTCCTCGAATGAGTAAAATATGCAACCAGCATGCTCACACAATAAGATGGCAAATGAAATATGTGGCAAGGCATGCACAACCAATTCTAGCATCTACCAAGCAATTTGCGATGAC
Source organism: Triticum urartu (assembly GCF_003073215.2). Classification (NCBI taxonomy): domain Eukaryota; kingdom Viridiplantae; phylum Streptophyta; class Magnoliopsida; order Poales; family Poaceae; genus Triticum; species Triticum urartu. The sequence continues at coordinate 489,616,057 of NC_053023.1, read as the reverse complement.
AAGGTCATCTATATATGAGTATATTGACTTAGGAGTCAAGTGAGAACACTTGATCATAGGTCATACTCATCGTTTAAGCTCAAGTGGGGTTACCACTTTTACATAAAGCATTGTTGTGTTCACATCTTTAGAGTTGCTTTAGCTCAAGTCTTAGAGTAAAGCTCCCCCTAGATGTGATATCCCCCCTTGGAGGGATGAACTAACCTTCGGTTTCGTCGATGATGACTTCATGTAGATGTTGAAGATGTGGATGCTCAATGTTGATGTAGATCACTTGGAGCTATCCATTTGAGTGAATTGCACTTTCAATACCTACATGGGTTAGTCCCACAAGGAACAAACAAGGATATCCATAGACATAGAGTGATGCACACACAAGATGATGTCCATGAAAACTTTTAGGTTACCTTGTCCCTTGTCTTACCAACAAGAGGATTTGTGACTCCTTGAACTAGTGCAGGATGTGGAAGTTGATTGCACTTGTTCTTGCCAAAATGATAAGAGTGAAGTATGTTGGCGGAGTCACCCTCAAGGACTCTCTAGTTCTTCTTCTTTTGGATCCACATCATCTTGATGGGAATCCTTGGAGTTGTAGTCATACTTGATGAAGTGGAACTTGAAGTAGTCTTGGGAATCTACTTGACTAAGGTCTTAGGAGCTTCTTCAAATGCGTCAATTTCCTCTTGAAGCTTGTCCTTGCCTTTTTGCTTGTAGTCTTGTGGTGGAAGATCATCTTGAGCTTGTGTCCCCTTGAAAGAAGTATCATACTTCTCTTGTTGAGGAACAAACTTTGTCTTGGGGTATTGATCTTCTTCCCACTCAACTCCATTGGCATTGAACTTTCGTTCAAAACCAACGCCTTGATTCTTCCGGTGCATTCCTTGCTTGCGCACAATTTCCTCGAATTGCTTGCTCCCGGCAAGGCTTTTGTACACTCCTTTCTCTATAATTCCCTTCAATAAGCTATTTTCTTGCTCAAGTGTAACTTGGCTAAGAGAGTCATTAGTGGAATCAAGAGAACTACTAGAAGCAACAATATTGGATTTAGCATGATCATTGTTACTGCTAGAGGAAGAATCTTTCTTGTTCTTGTTACTAGACTTGACTTGAGGCATGTAAGTGGCTAAGAGTAAACGCTTGGCAATGTAAGAAGAACTTTTCTTGCGGAGATCATCATTGATTGCTTTTAAGAACTCATTCTCTTGCTCAAGATTGAGCTTTTCAAAGCGTAATTTCTCATGAGCTCTTAAAAGTTCTCGATGATCTTCGAAGATAGTTTCATGAGCTAACTTAAGAGTGTTTAGTTCTTTAGTTAGAGCCTCAATCTTTTCCTTATCATTGTCATTCGTTTTATCTTGATTAGCATGATTAATTGACATTTCATCATAGTATTCATCACTAGAGTTGTCAATAAGCAAATCATCACCTAACAAGTCATCTTCATCACTATTGAAATCAACATACTCGGGGTGTGTTACCTTAGGACCTTTGGCCATGAAGCATCTTCCAATTCCTTCATTTGGTGAGTCAAATATGTCGTAGGAGTTGGTTGACACAAGTGCTAGACCGGCAACACCTTCATCTTGAGTATCTTCGGAGTCGGAGTGATAACTTCTCTCGGAGTGGCTGTCGGAGTCGGAGCCGGATACCCATTCACCAACATGAGCTTGATGTCTTCGTCTTGTGTAGCTCCTTGATGATTTTTCCTTCCTTTCCGAATCCTTGCTTCTCCGTGAGTATCTTCGTTCATAACGATCATCTCTACTCCTTCTCTCTCTTGGTGGTGATTCTTCGCTTCTTCTTTTTGGAGAATCTTCTCTTCTCTTGTAGGGAGCCATACACTGATTGGAATAGTGTTCGGGTCTTCCACAACTGTAGCAGTTTTGCTCTCGACTAGAAGATCTTTTGTCATTGTAGGACCTTGACTTGAAGCTTCTATCTTTGCTTCTACTCTTGTAGAACTTGTTGAAGTTCTTCACCATTAAGCTCAATTCTTCATTGAAGCCTTGTTTCTCACTTGATGATGTAGGGGCTTCACATGAGGCTTTATAGGCACCACTTGATTTGTTGTGAAGTTCCTCTTTATCCTTAAGTGACATCTCATGAGCAACAATTCTTCCAATCACCTCCGTTGGCTTGAGATCTTTGTAATTGGGCATCATTTGGATGAATGTGCACACGGTATCATATTTTCCATCCAAGGCTCTTAGAATCTTCTTGATGATGAATCTATCGGTCATCTCTTCACTTCCTAAGCCGGCAATCTCATTTGTGATGAGAGAAAGCCTAGAGTACATTTCAGCGACACCTTCACCATCCTTCATCTTGAACTTGTCAAGTTGGCTTTGAAGCACATCCAACTTGGATTCCTTGACGGAGTCGGTACCTCCGTGCATATCAATCAAAGTGTCCCAAATTTCCTTCGCATTCTCAAGACGGCTGATTTTGTTGAATTCTTCGGGGCACAATCCGTTGAAGAGAATATCACAAGCTTGAGCATTGTATTGCAACATCTTCAACTCATCCGCGGTAGCTTCACGGTTTGGTTCTCTCCCATCAAAGAAGTCACCTTGCAAACCAACACACACAATAGCCCAAACGGAGGGGTTATGTCCAAGAATATGCATTTTCATTTTATGCTTCCAACTAGCAAAATTAGTACCATCAAAGTAGGGACCTCTACGGTGATAATTTCCCTCGCTAGATGCCATACTCTCCTAGGTTGTGAAACCAAGGCTATCACCACCAAAAGCTATGGAGATCAAAGCAAATCGAGACCAAAGCTCTGATACCACTTGTAGGATCGAAAGTATGTCTAGAGGGGGGGGGGGTGATTAGACTACTTGACCAAATAAAAACTTAACCTTTTCCCAATTTTAGTTCTTGGCAGATTTTAGCTATTTTAGGACAAGTCAAGCAATCATCACACAATTCAAGCAAGCATGCGAAGAGTATATTGGCAGTAGAAAGTAAAGCATGCAACTTGCAAGAATGTAAAGGGAAGGGTTTGGAGAATTCAAACGCAATTGGAGACACGGATGTTTTTCCCGTGGTTCGGATAGGTGGTGCTATCCTACATCCACGTTGATGGAGACTTCAACCCACAAAGGGTAACGGTTGTGAGAGTCCACGGAGGGCTCCACCCACAAAGGGTAACGGTTGCGCGAGTCCACAGAGTGCTCCACCCACGAAGGGTCCACGAAGAAGCAACCACCCACAAAGGGTCCACGAAGAAGCAACCTTGTCTATCCCACCATGGCCATCGCCCACACAGGACTTGCCTCACTAGCGGTAGATCTTCACGAAGTAGGCGATCTCCTTGCCCTTACAAAATCCTTGGTTCAACTCCACAATCTTGTCGGAGGCTCCCAAGTGACACCTAGCCAATCTAGGAGACACCACTCTCCAAGAAGTAACAAATGGTGTGTAGGTAATGAACTCCTTGCTCTTGTGCTTCAAATGATAGTCTCCCCAACACTCAACTCTCTCTCATAGGATTTGGATTTTGTGGAAAGAAGATTTGAGTGGAAAGCAACTTGGAGAGGCTAGAGATCAAGATTCATATGGTAGGAATGGAATATCTTGGTCTCAACACATGAGTAGGTGGTTCTCTCTCAGAACATATGAGTTGGAATGGTGTATGTGTTCTGATGGCTCTCTCTTCGAATGAAGAGGAGGTGGAGGGGTATATATAGCCTCCACACAAAATCCAACTGTTACACACAGTTTTCCAATCTCGGTGGGACCGAATCAACAAACTCGTTCGGACCGAAAATGTAAACCTAGTGACCGTTAGAGATTTTCGGTGGGACTGACATGCAACTCGGTAGGACCGATATGGTTAGGGTTTGGGCATAACGTAATCTCGGTGAGACCGATTACACAAACTCGGTGAGACCGAATTTGGTAATTAGCTAACCAGAGAGTTGGTCAGGCAAACTCGGTGGGACCGATTTGCTCTTTCGGTGAGACCGAAAAGTTACAAAGGGGAAACACTGAATTTACATTGCAATCTCGGTGGGACTGATTCGCTCTTTCGGTGAGACCGAAAAGTTACGAAAGGGAAACAGAGAATTTGCAATCCCATCTCGGTGAGACCGAGATCCCTATCGGTAGAACCGAATTGCTAGGGTTTGGCAGTGGCTTATGACAAGTGAAACTCGGTGGCGCCGGATAGGAAGAATCGGTAGGACCGAGTTTGGCTTAGGGTTTAGGTCATATGTGGATATGGGAAAGTAGTTGAGGGTTTTGGAGCATATCACTAAGCACATGAAGCAAGAGGCTCATTAAGCAACACCTCATCCCTCCTTGATAGTATTGGCTTTTCCTAAAGACTCAATGTGATCTTGGATCACTAAAATATAAAATGAAGAGTCTTGAGCTTTTGAGCTTGAGCCAATCCTTTGTCCTTAGCATTTTGAGGGTTCCACTTTCACATCCATGCCATGCCAATCATTGAGCTTTCCTGAAATAATCATCTTGGAATAGCATTAGATCAATGAGCTATATGTTGTTATGAATTACCAAAACCACCTAGGGATAGTTGCACTTTCAATGTTATTGATGTGTACTTTACTAGTGTTTGTAGAAACCCCTCATTATTTGATACTAGTTCAGTTGCTAAAAGTAGTAACTCAAAACAGGAGTTGCAAAATGAACTGAAACTAGTTAAGGGTGAAGTGATGATGTGTGTTGGAAGTAGTTCCAAGATTGATATGATCATCATCGCACACTCCCTATACTTTCTAGATTAGTGTTGAACCTAAATAAGTGTTATTTGGTGTTTGCGTTGAGCATGAATATGATTTGATCATGTTTATTGCAATATGGTTATTCATTTAAGTTAGAGAATAATTGTTGCTCTATTTACATGAATAAAACCTTCGATGGTCATACACCCAACGAAAATAGTTTGTTGGATCTCAATCATAATGATACACATATTCATAATATTGAAGCCAAAAGATGCAAAGTTAATTATGATAGTGCAACTTATTTGTGGCACTGCCGTTTAGGTCATATTGGTGTAAAGCGCTTGAAGAAACTCCATGCTAATGGGCTTTTGGAATCACTTGATTATGAATCATTTGATGCTTGCGAACCATGCCTCATGGGCAAGATGACTAAGACTCCGTTCTCCGGAACAATGGAGCGAGCAACTGACTTATTGGAAATAATACATACTGATGTATATGATCCGATGAGTGTTGAGGCTGACGGCAAGTATCGTTATTTTCTGACCTTCACAGATGATTTGAGCAGATATGGGTATATCTACTTGATTAAAAATAAGTCTGAAACATTTGAAAAGTTCAAAGAATTTCAGAGTGAAGTGGAGAATCATCGTAACAAGAAAATAAAAGTTTCTACAATATGACCGCAGAGGTAAAATATTTGAGTTACGAGTTTGGCCTTCAGTTAAAACTATGTGAAATAGTTTCACTACTCACGCCACCTGGAACACCACAGTGTAATGGTGTGTCCGAATGTCATAACCACACTTTATTAGATATGGTGCGATCTATGATGTCTCTTACTGATTAACCGCTATCATTTTGGGATTATGCATTAGAGACGAATGCATTCACGTTAAATAGGGCACCATATAAATCCGTTGAGGTGACACCGTATGAAATGTGGTTTGGCAAGAAACCTAATATGTTGTTCCTTAAAGTTCGGAGTTGCGATGCTTATGTGAAAAAGTTTCAACCTGATAAGCTCGAACCCAAATCGGAGAAACGCGTCTTCATAGGATACCCAAAGGAGACTGTTGGGTACACCTTCCAATCACATATCCAAAGGCAATATATTCGTTGCTAAGAATGGATCCTTTCTAGAGAAGGAGTTTCTCTCGAAAGAAGTGAGTGGGAGGAAAGTAGAACTTGATGAGGTAACTGTACCTACTCCCTTATTGGAAAGTAGTTCATCACAGAAATCGGTTCCTGTGACACCTACACCAATTAGTGAGGAAGTTAATGATGATGATCATGAAACTTCAGATCAAGTTACTACTGAACCTCATAGGTCAACCAGAGTAAGATCCGCACCAGAGTGGTACGGTAATCCTGTTCTGGAGGTCATGTTACTAGACCATGACAAACCTACAAACTATGAGGAAGCGATGATGAGCCCAGATTCCGCAAAATGGCTTGAGGCCATGAAATCTGAGATGGGATCCATGTATGAGAACAAAGTATGGACTTTGATTGACATGCCCGATGATTGGTGAGCCGTTAAGATTAAATGGATCTTCAAGAGGAAGACGGGCGTTGATAGTAGTGTTACTATCTACAAAGCTCGAATTGTCGCAAAAAGGTTTTCGACAAGTTCAAGGTGTTAACTATGATGAGAGTTTCTCACTCGTATCTATGCTTAAGTCTGTCCGAATCATGTTAGCAATTGTCGCATTTTATGAAATTTGGCAAATGGATAAACAAAATTGCATTCGTTAATGGATTTATTAAAGAAGAGTTGTATATGATGCAACAAGAAGGTTTTGTCAATCCTATAGGTGCTAACAAAATATGCAAGCTCCAGCGATCCATCTATGGAATGGTGCAAGCATCTCGGAGTTGGAATATACGCTTTGATAAATTGATCAAAGCATATAGTTTTATACAGACTTGCGGTGAAACCTGTATTTACAAAAAAGTGAGTGGGAGCATTACAACATTTCTGATAAGTATATGTGAATGACATATTGTTGATCGGAAATAATGTAGAATTATTCTGCAAAGCATAAAGGAGTGTTTGAAAGGAGTTTTTCAAAGAAAGACCTCGGTAAAGCTGCTTACATATTGAGCATCAAAATCTATAGATATAGATCAAGACGCTTGATAAGTTTTTTCAATGAGTACATACCTTGAGAAGATTTTGAAGTAGTTCAAAATGGAACAGTCAAAGAAAGAGTTCTTGCCTGTGTTACAAGGTGTGAAATTGAGTAAGACTCAAAGGCCGACCACAGCAGAAGATAGAAAGAGAATGAAAGTCATTCCCTATGCCTCAGCCATAGGTTCTATAAAGTATGCCATGCTGTGTACCAAATCTATTGTATACCCTACACTAATTTTGGCAAGGGAGTACAATAGTGATCTAGGAGTAGATCATTGAACACCGGTTAAAATTATCCTTAGTGGAATAAGGATATGTTTCTCGATAATGGAGGTGATAAAAGGTTCGTCTTAAAGGGTTATGTCGATGCAAGTTTTGACACTGATCCAGATGACTCTAAGTATTAATCTGGATACATATTTGTCGGTGTACAAAAAGAGTGGTATGTTTTTTGTACCCCTATAACTGTGCACGGGCAGTCTGAGCCATGGGCACCACCACACTGAGCAAGCCAAGGGAGGTGAGCCAAGGTAAGGACGAAGCTCAGGAGAAGCAGAACGACGCCAAGACCAAGACCACAAAGATCAAAGGGGACGAAACGGATCCCCCCGGCAAGATCCTTGTCGGGAGGCGGTTTTAGCAAACCCGGCAAGACCCTTTCCATGGCAGCTCGCCCCACACCTACAGAGTGAGTTACCCTTGAGTCCACTGCCCCCATGGGGCAAGGATTCAGGAGACATCCCCGTGGTGGCTTGCAGATCTTTGTGAAGACATTCAAGATCAGATACACCCTTTAGAAGATGATGATCCTTTGCATGATCCCAGCCAAGGAGGACCACAAGGCCCCCGGCAAGAGCCTTGCCGGGGATGACAGCAGGCGCCACGGCAAGACCCTTGCCGGGGCCCCGGCAAGGCCCTTGCCAAGAACACCCGTAGGGCCACCATCCGGCCCACGCCAGTCAAACCTCCACCACCGTTCGCATGCAGCTGCCGACCCATCCAGCTAGGCAGGCACCTGCGTGGCGGCATGCAGATCTTCGTGGAGACCCACCACTGCGCCACCTCAGCTGCCTGCCTGCCTACATGGCATCGCGGGCGTCGCTGGCCAGGGCGCGTGTCGACACGAGAGGGAGCGGCAACGGACGAGACAGGGCTCTCCCCCGTCCCCGATAAAGCAAGGACACCTGGGCAAGACGCATTAAATGCGCATTGTCATGTACTGCGAGGGATAACCTCACATCACTGTACACTTTTCCACCTCCTATGTGCCACTGTGGCAACCCCTTTCCTATAAAAGGAGGCCCGAGGCGACCAGGAGGAGGATTCGGCTTTTTGGAGCTCCTCACGCCCCATAGCTAGCTCAAGAACACAGATATACAATCCACCAAAGCAGGAGTAGGGTTTTACGCATCCCCGCGGCCCGAACCTGGATAAACGAACCGTGTGCTATCTGTTTGATCCGCTCTTCTCACGACCTCGCGCCCCGCAACCGTAGTAGGGATTCTTGTGATCCCATAGGTGTCGTTCCCCCCGATATCTTTGGCTTGCCAGGTAGGGGGCCTCAATTGTGAGAATCGGCTTTAGCAGTTAGTTTGACGCTTCTTCATCATCATGGCGCCCAAGAAGAAGACGACGGTGGCGGTTGGCCCGTCGGAAGCGGGACATCCCGTCCCGACGCGGGCGAGCAGCGGACCGGTCGCAGAAAGGACCCGGGGCGCCATTTGCGAACACCAACACCGTCCCAGCAGCCGGAGTTTGGGAGGCGGCGATGTTCGTGCGCCTGGTAACAGGCCGCACGCCGCCAAATCCAAAGACGGAGCCAGGCCCTCCGCGGGTGGCGGGGGGCCTTCCAAGATTGCTGCCACCCCGCGCCAAGGCGATGCGAGGGCCTCCAAGACTCCCACGCCGGCGCCGACGGCGCGCTCCTCTCAAGTGGCGCGCGACGAACGGCGTAATCATGCCGAAGACCCCGGGCGTCGCCACGGGAAGAGCCCCGAGCGTCACTCCCGGGAGGTAGAAGACCTTCTCGCTCGCCGAGGCGTTGGTGAAGATGCATGCGACCGTGGGGTCGTGATAGAGCTCCTTCTGACATGGTCAGAAGTCGAAGCGCGTCGCGATCCGTGCAGGTTTCGCTGCCACCAATGCCAGAAGAAGCCCTGGCGCGCGCAGTTGCTCCTCGATTTTCCTCCCACTACAGGGAAACTCGACGAATGGAGAGCCACTATCCAAAGCCTGGTTGCGGTGGCCAACAAAGACGAACCGAGTCCAGTGGAGCCCCCGGGTCGACGCTCCGACGGAGTCCCACGCACCAGTGGCAGGAAAGCCGGCGGCGCCGCGACCATGGTGCACTCGCCTCCTCCTCACCCGGTACTGCGGACGCCAGCCCGTCGCGACATTACGGGCGACGAAATCTCCAAAGCGTCGTCCGACCCGCGGACCCATTGTGACCAGCGCCAAGTCCTTCAGGAACGAGAACTTGAAGACGCTCGAACCACTATCGAGCGCCGGCGCGGAGCGCGCCACCAGTCAGACAGGCGAGCAGGGCCTGCTGTGAACCACCCGACATCGGAGTGCCCTGGAGGCCTACCTTACGAGGTAGGCTGTCCGGCTTTTACCCGTGAGCTGCGGCAGTTCCAGTGGCCCAGTCACCGCACCTTCAAACCTGACGTGGGCGAAAAGTACAGCGGAAAGACCCACCTGTCCGAGTTCCTCAGCATCTACACCATTGCGATGCAAGCTGCCGGAGCCCGCTACGATAAGGTGCTTGCGAATTACTTTCCTTTGGCTCTTAAACCCAAAGCCATGTCATGGTTGATGCACTTGCCGGTAGACTCTATTTCCTCCTGGTCGGATTTGTGCCATGAGTTTGTGGGCGCCTTTACTGGAGGCCACCAAGCCAATGGCCAAGCGAGCGACCTGCACGTCATTCACCAGAAGGGAGGCGAGAGTCTCCGCAAGTATATACAGAGGTTCAGCCGGATACAGTACAATATCCCTGATGTTCACCCTGCCGCCATCATCAGTGCGTTCCATCAGAACCTGCGTAACCGCAAGATGTGCGAAGAGATGGCAATGAACAAGGTGAAAGATGTAGCAGAACTCTATGTTCTTGCTGACAGATGTGCCCGGGCTGAAGAGGGAAGGAAGTACCCCGGCGAAGACGCCGGCGTGGAAACTGACTCCTCAGATGAAGATACTGCCGCCCCAGCGAAGAAGGGCCGGCGCCACAATAGGAAGCGCAAAGGTAAAGCCGTGCTTGCCGTCGAGGGATCTGGTGACACCGGCTCCACCAAGAAAACCAAGGTAGATGACCCCGGCAAGGAAATTGCCGGATGTGTCGCCTGCCGGGCCTTGGCGGTTGCCGAGAAGCCAGGAAACTCCGACAAGCGATACTGCAAGATCCATTGCATGAAAGGCCATGCTCTCTAAGACTGCCGATAGGTTGAGCTCCTCGCTGAGAAGCAGAGGGCTGAATATGAGAGGCGGGACAAGGAGAAGGGCCAAGACGGTGCTGAGGGGTCCGACAAGAAGCGTGAATTCAGAATTGAATTGATTCTATCCTTGATGTATTTGCAATTCAATCCGAATCAATATATCCAAAAATTTTTATCTCCCCGTCGCGGCAAGGATAAACAACAGGAGAGGCCCGCCCGGGGCCGTGACAAAAAGCCAGAAGACGACGATCACAAAGAGGACGACGAATCCGGTGACCAAGAGTTTCAGAAAGCTACAGAGGCCATGTGCATCGACGGCGGTACCTCGCTGCATACTTCTCACCGCCAGCTTAAACAGTGGGCGGGAGAGATTACAGCGGCAGAGCCGTCATTTGATGCCCAAAGGCCGCTGAAGTGGTCCAGCACACCTATCATTTTTGACATTGAGGATCACCCTGATCGCACTACTGGGGTCGGGTGCTTGCCATTGTTGGTTTCACCAACAAAAAGCAACCTCAAGGTGAGAAAGATGCTAGTCGATGGCGGGGCCGGTCTGAACTTGATCTCGCCTGCCGTGATCGAGAAACTGCAGATTCTTGATGGAGACCTCGAAGAGACGGGCACGTTTCAGGGGGTCAACCCGGGAAGAAGCCAACCTAAGGGAAAGGTCACGCTGCCCGTGACTTTTGGAAGCGATCTGAACTACAGGACGGAGAGGATCATGTTTGATGTTGCCAAGATCCCCTTGCCTCACAACAGGATCCTTGGCCGCCCAGCGCTGGCCAAGTTCATGGCGGCGTCACACTACGCCTACAACACCCTGAAGATGCCAGGACCTGTGACGATCATCACCATCCCCTCCGATAAGAAAGATGCACTGATTTGCGCTGACCAATTATACCAGCAAGTAGCTGCGGCAGCTGCCGCCACTAGGGCACTTGCTCCTGCCGCTGGGACCCCGGGAGGGAAGAAGAAGAAGAAGACCGGTGAGACCTCGGACACCCCCTCCGGCAAGCGCACCTCTTCGGAGTGTAGCGCTCCCATCGAGGACGTGCCAGAGAGCTCCACCAGCGGAAACAAGAAGCCCAGGGCCATACCGCCGGGAACCAAGAAGGTTTTTGTCAATGAGGACGGCACGGGAGGGGCTTTCACCATAAGCTCCACCCTTGACGACAAATAGGAAGACACGCTCGTCACCTTCCTGCGGGCGAATGTCGATGTGTTTCATGGCAAGCTTCCGACATCCCCAGTGTTCCTAGGGAGGTGATTGAGCACCACCTTGCTGTTTATCCTCATGCGCGGCCCGTCAAGAAGAAGGTAAGAAAGCAAGCTTTGGAATGACAAGAGTTCATCACAGAGGAGATCCGGAAACTGGAAGCAGCGGGTTTGGTAAGAGGAGTGCTCCATCCAACGTGGTTGGCCAATCCGGTCGTAGTACGCAAGGCTAATGGGAAGTGGAGGCTGTGTATTGATTACACAGATATCAATAAGGCTTGTCCTAAGGACCCCTTCCCGTTGCCGCGCATCGACCAGATTGTTGACTCCACAGCTGGGTGTGATCTGTTGTAATTCCTCGATGCCTACTCCGGCTACCATCGGATCTTCATGACAAGAGAAGACGAAGAGAAAATAGCATTCATCACCCCATGTGGTACGTATTGTTTCATGCGGATGCCTTTCGGGCTGAAGAGTGCTGGTTCGACGTTTGCAAGGGCGGTCCAGACTGGTTTTGAACCCCAGCTCCATAGAAATATGGAAGCTTATATGGATGACATAGTGGTCAAAACCAAGGACAGGGCAACCCTCATACCGGATTTGCAAGAAACATTTGCAAACCTGTGCAAGATCAATCTTAAGCTGAACCCTGAGAAGTGCATATTTGGCGTCCCGTCCGGCAAGATTCTCGGGTTCTTTGTGTCACAGCGTGGGATAGAGGCCAATCCGAACAAGATCAAAGCTATAGAGCAGATTGAAGCACCCAAGAGAATCAAGGATGTGCGTCGGCTTGCTGGTTGCGTCACCGCCATGGGCAGATTCATTTCCAAGCCTGCCGAGCGCGCCCTTCCCTTTTTCAAGATCCTGAAAAAGGCGGGCCCAATGGAGTGGACGCCAGAAGCCGAAGCAGCGTTGCAAGATTTGAAGAAGTACCTCTCCTCCACGCCAATACTAGTTGCGCCTAGGCCACAGGAGCTGTTGCCGCTATACCTGGCAGCAATGAACCAGGTGGTCAGCGCCGCAGTAGTGGCGCGAAGAGAGGTTGACGACGAGGTAATGGCAGCGACAGAGTCCGACACCACCAATGCAGAGACGACACAGCCAGTTG